>NC_034595.1:62283767-62354993 GCF_900095145.1 Mus pahari
AGGGAGAAGGAGGGGGAGGCAGGGGGCAGGGGGAGAGGGAGAGAGAAGAGAGGGAAAGGAGGAGGAGAGAGGGAGAGGGAGAGGGAGGGGGAGAGGGAGAGGGGAGGGAGAGGAGGAGTGCCAACTAAGGGCCAGGTCAAATTCTACAGAATAGCAGCAACTAAACATGTCTTTAAACTCAGGTAAAGCCTCCTGGCAGGCCCATCTCTACTGACTTTTAATATTGGGCAGGAGTTAGTCCGATGGGATTGGAATGCATTACTGAAGGGAGAACCCTGCAGACAGAGAGACAAGGAAGAAAAGTATACATGTGTAGCCAGAGGATAACTGGTCAGGTTTGGGCAAAGGCCTTTAGATCTAGGTATGAATTTGTAGACTGAAAGGAATTCAAACTTGAATAGTAGGCAATGAAGAACAATAGATGTTTTGTAATTAGTGCGAAGTCACCCTGGCTGTACTAAAGGCAGGGACATACAGTAAGAGGTTGGTGGGACAATCCACATGAGAGCTGCTTCAGGCCAATACTGGGTGATGGGCACAGAATATTTCAATGTGGAACTGAGAAGATGCAAGAATAATTGCATTAGTGGTTACAGGAGCTGGAGACTGGAAGGGGTCAGTGGTGAATGGAGAGGCTGTGCACCAGCTTTGCTGTCCCTGCTTGACAGTTAGGGGAGAAGAGGAGCCTAGAGCTATGCCAGGGAAGCACAAGTCAGCTTGGTACATTCAAGGATGATTTAACCTGGTTCCTCTTTGATATACATCATTTTCAAGACTCATCTCATAACAGAGGGAGAGAAGTCAGACAGATTGTGATGTTTGTTGTCTGCTGGCTCTGCGTTCCAATCAAAAAAAGAAATTACATGGTCTGATGGGAATGGCAATATGGTCTTGGAGGAAGTGTCCTCTAGACTGGGAATCAGGAGACCTGATTCTGACAACAGACAGCGCAGGCCTCATCCCAGACAGTGCCCTTCCGAGAGTCCTCTAGGCTCTGCAAGGTGACTCTATCTTTATAGAGCAACTGAGGACTTTCTGGCTTTTCTATCCTGCTGTGGGACTCAGAAACACCCACAAAGCAGTAGTGCTATGCAAAGAACAGACTTTCTATTCACACATATCTGGGTTTGAATCTTGCCTCAGCTACACGGTAGGTGGGCCCCTTTGAATAGGTTGTATAACCTAACTGGCCTCAGTTTCTTAATGTGTAACTGGAAGCATAATTGTATGATGTTCTGAGATATCTGGTTATGGTGAAGTTAAGGGAAATAACTATATACATTTTCATAAGTTTCCACAATGACTAGTGGTCTTTGGCACTCTAGCTTGTCCATGTTGTAACAAGAATACAGATCTGGCATTAGAGTTCCAGATGTGAGTTCTGTTTTATTTTCTGAGGGGCTTAGTGCAGCTATATAACCACTCCAGACATTAGTTCTTTATCTGTAAAGTGAAGATGACAATGAGTTATGTCTTGTATGGGTTGCATGGGTTACATGGGGAAGGCTATGCTGTCCTGAGCTGTTAAATCAATGTGCCGTGTGCTCAGTGATATTAGATATCATTCTCTCACTTTTCCTTCCTGTCATTTGTTGTCCTCTTGTTGTGAAATGATAGATTCCTAATTCTTCAAGGCCACTCTCCAGTAATTACTATTTACATTTTATTGTACTGACAACTAATAAATATGATTTCAAATGGTTGACAGAGGGGGGAGGAGGAGGAGATAAACCAGAATCGTAAAGTTACCCAATGGTTCTCCAGCCTTTGTTTCTGGTCTGGTTACAAGCTGAGAGAAAACAGATCCTTAACATAATGGAGGAGAAAATTTGGGGGAAGAGGGAGCCTGGGTCCTGAGCAGGCTGGTTTCCTGTGGCTATGTCCATACTGAAATCAGATAATGCTGGCTCTGATGAATGGTACAGCTAGCCAAGGGAAGATACCAAGATTCTGTCAGTTAACTGCTGTCAGCTCAGACTTCAGTCGATCCCTCAGAGTGGGCCCTCTGAAATGTTCATCAGACTTTTTTATTTATTCATCTGTCCAAAAAAACCCATTAGACATTGGAAAGAGACGGGAATAAGTGGCTATGTGTCCAAGAAGATAAGTTTTTGAGCAAAGAGGACAAGGGAAAGAGAATAAAGGCCCTGGCTGAGGAAAGATCTGCTAGGCTAGGGGGGAGGTGTCAGCAGGGAGCAGAGAGGGAAGAACTTCCTAGGAGAAGAGAAACCAGGGCCCAGACTTACAGGGTGAATGGATGCAAACTAGGGAAGAAGAGGGTGAAGCCACCCTCCTGGCAGAGGGAGTACAGGAGAGAGGCCAGATGCCAGGGAAAGGATGCTCTGTCCAAGCATTCCACAGTAGCTGGGGCTGGGCGAGGAACAAGCAGTGATCAATAACCACAGAAGAAAGACCTGTGAAAGAAGCACATTGAATATGCCACACTAGCAGTTATAAAACATTGTTATTGTTTGTTTCCACTGGCTTCCTAGGTAGATGAATATAGATAACAGAACCATAGATATAAGAACTCTGGCAGGCCCAGAGACTGCCCAGTCAGTCCCAGGAAATTAAAAAGTTCCAATTAATTCTAGTCACAAAACAGTCTCAGTTAAGCAATTACTGTGTCTGGTCTGATCCAAAACATCAAACCTCTTCAAAGATGATCATCCCCACCCTCTGGGCCTGTCGAAAATAGGCTGGCCATGGTGACCCCCCCGTTCATACTTCTGGGGTCAAGCAGGATGAGGGAGCACTAGAAAGGGACAGGACGGGCCTCTAATACTTAAGGGATGGCATGGACTATTCCACATGAGCCCCTTAGGCACCCCACTTTCTAGTGCTGGATGCTAGAGGACTGCTTAGAAGGTCTGTCAGCTGGACTTCCCTCCTCAGCCCCAAATGACCTGGCTGCTCTCCCCACTGCATCTCATAGATGGTCCTCTCCTATGAAGGTCAACTCAAGGCTGCGAAATTGTTCAGGTTTTCTCTCATAAACTCTGCATGGTGGTTTCATCCCCCGTATTAAAATATGAGTCTTCGTGATTCCAGTTAAAACCAGCCCTAGACAAGGTCCATGTAGCACATTCCTGCAGATAACAGGTAGGACTAAGTGTGTTGATTGTTCAGATATAGGGCACAGGGAAGAGGCAAGGAAAGTACCCAGGATATTGGTCTGAAGGACACGGTAAAAAGAAGGATCAGCCAGTCACTCAAATGTAAAAGAAGTTGTGGAGGAGGGCATTCTGAGCTCTTTTTGAGCTCTGAGGACATAAAGGGTTCATGTAACATGCAAATGGCGAATTTTAGTAGACAGATGGTTCTGTGGTCCTGAAGCTCTGGAGAAAGACCTCAGCTTTGGACTGGTTCATCGTAAGCATGAGGTACAATGGAGTCAAAATAAAGTGGTTTTCTTGGTGTTACCATCTGCTTCATGAGTTGGTGTAAAGAATGCTGGACTGAGCAGTGGCCTTTGGCTGTGTCACCTTGGCTAGGTCACTGGAGCCCTCTAGTCAGTGTTTACTCACAGATAGTTCTTGGTGAATGCTAATAAGTGAATGAATGAAATAGAGGAAGGCCTTGCCCTTTGTCTGTCAGACCATGTGACTCTCTGAGGTGATGGTAGGGTCTGTGATCTGAGATGTTCTGCAGGCTGATCTGTGCTCCTGAGCGACGGGGCGAGGGCTGCCTGGGTTTCCATTCTTGCTGGGAAGATTGTAATTTGGGGGTAGATGAAGAATAGGAAGACATCAGGTCTGACATGCTTTTGGTATTTCTCTCAGATAAATCAGACATCTCAGAACTTTCCAGTTTCTTACTTGTCACACTCAGGGTCATAGCTTTGCTACGATTTATAAGAAGCCAAAATAGAAACCTTCAGCTCGAGGGTTTGGAGAGTAGAATACTAAACCTTACTGAAGTCTGATTTTTTTTTTTTTAATCCTCCCTAAAGATATAAAGTAGGATTTGAACTTTAAATAGGAATGTTTTCTAGATAACTGGTTGAATGAATAGTAGCAGAAACATTCTAATAGTGACCTCTGTTTCTGACCACCTGCACTAGCGCACTGGCTGCAGCTCTGGCTGCAAACTTGCCATGCAAGTTTGGGGAGGTCAGTAGTGCTCTGGGTTCCAGTTTTCTGACCTCCTTAGGTTAGAAGACAAGGTGATAGACCTGAAAGCTTATTTCCAAATCAATAGGCAGGGAGGCAGACATTCAGGCAGATGGATGGGAGGGTGCAGATAATCACTTGAGATTTGGGTCTTTGATGTAGAAGTAGAGGAAGGGATGCTCAGAGAAATCAAATGACATCCCTAGGATGCCTGTGTACCAAGTGTTAGAGTTGGGGTTTAAAATCCCAACAGGTCCAACTCTAAGTTCCCCACCTGGCAAGCCATCTTGCCATTCTCTCTGCTTCCCTCCCATGTCTTCCTGGAAGTCAGGAACTTTTGCTTATGAACTCCAGAGAGGCTGGGACTCCTACAGCTCTTAATGTTTCTCTACCTACAGAAACATCTTCCTGTAGGGCTAGTCCCTGACACTAACCTGTCTGTCATTCCTGATGACCCAACTCTGCTGACCAACACCAGCTTCTGATTGCCCTTAGCCACCCTGCCTTGAACCAGTTGACACCCACATTCATGTCAAACAAAGTGTGCCCTGGTTCCTGAATGCCCACTGTTTGGCTAGAAAAATGAAATGCCATTACCTTTATTCTCCAAGCCTCCTTTATCCCCCAAAATGAGGTTTCTAAGGTTTTATCTGCTTTTGTCAAGTTTATCATCATAATTCGAAATGCTGTTAATATTACTGTCAGAAGAGAGCTACAAATTACAAAGTTATAAAGTTACTTTATACTGATAACTGTCAGCTTTCACTTGTGGCGCTGCAAGGCTCCATGGAAACCATGATGATGATAAAGAGCCTATATTGTTTCAGGATTGCAGCTGTGAGCTGGCAGGCAGGAAGCATCCTGGCTGATTTCTAAGTCACCCAAACTCATTTGTCTGTACCCATGCTCACTTGCACACCTGTGCACACCAAGCACTTGTCTTTCCACTTTCTTGTTGCACAAAAGGGGGAGCATTCTCAAAGCCAAGGCTTTACCTGAACTCAGTTTCAACCAATTGCAGCTTTGAGCTTAGCTTTGACCAGCCCAGAAGACAACAGGGACTGTCAAAAGTGTCACAACACAACTGCTTTAAAAGCTGCTGTTTAATTGAAGACCACTAGGAATAATTGAGATTCTAGTTAGACAATGTAGAACAATGATCTCAAATAAATTTTGCCCTTAGACAAAGAAAAGGCAACTCAGGAAAGTAGATAGAGGTCTGGGGAGAGGTTTAGGCACCTTAACCGACACTGTTAAGCTCATTATTGACCAAAAAATGGGTGTGTCGACCCCAGCACTGTACACTACCCTACTGCCAAAGGTGGGCAGAAGCTTTAAGCTTCTCTGGGGAGCGAGGCAGTGCTGGCCCTTCTTTCCTGGCTACGGTCATTAGCCCTGAGAGTGTTTTCATTTCTGGCCATCAGTTTATGTCAGACACAAATAAAATGGTACATGGAACCTGAAAGGACCATGGTGGTTGCGGGGAGCGGGACACAAAACTGCAAAGAAGGATTTATGAGAGAGGGAGTATGGAGCTTTCAGTCCTAAGACTGGAACAGTTGGAAAAAAACCAAAAAACAACAAACAAAACCACCAGGCTTGTTAGCCACTCCTTCCAAAGCTATGGCCTATGAGAGATGAGTTAAAGAAACTGGGGAGTTTTCCTTGGAGTAGGGATCTTTAGGAACCGATTTTCTTTTAGGAATCTGATTTTGATTGATCAAGTCTCTAGAGAGTAACCACAGAGCTGAGTAATAGAGCCGTTCTATGTGACTCTAAAGCTCAAAGTAAGGCCTAATATGTGGCAGCCCCATTCTGTCTGAGCCTGTGCACATGGGATAATGACAAGAGGATCCAGGGCCAGGGGGGTTATTCCCTGAGCATCTCCTATATGCCAGCCTCCTTCTTGTGTCTAAAGGCACACAGAGCAAGTCCTGACCTCTACCTGGAAATGTGTCAGTAGAGATAGGCAGAGAATGACTTTAGTACACTGTATTAACAGAGGGGAGTGTGGGGCAGACAGAAAGTGTTTGGATCAGCCTTGGGGACACCATGGGTGAGAAGAGATGCATCAGCGAATTACCATCACAAAGGCCTAGTGTGGAAGGAAGAGGGTGCAGAAGTCCATCCAGGTAGAGCAGACTAGACAAAAGCTACAGCCACGAGAGAGCTGCTTCCTTCTTTGGTCATGTGTAGGCTTTCAGTGAAAGATGGGAACTGTGAGGTGATGAGGGTGGAGAGAGCTGTGGGACCAGCTGGCAAAGGACCACCACTCCCCAGCAATGTGCCAGTGCAAACACCTGCCCTGGCAGGTAAGGCAGGACAGCTCCCAGGGCCAGCTGAGCTAGAAACTTGGAGTTTGCCTAGTGGCATTTTCGATTCACAGAGCACATTCTTTACTAATCTGTCATCAACCACTGATGTGCTATATAATTTTGAACAAACTGCTCTACTTCTCTCCTTGGATCCTAACTATTAAAAAAGGATTTGGACAAAGAGCTTCAACCATCAAACTTCATTCAAAGAGTTGAATTTGGATCTAACTCACATTTGTTGGACATCTACTAAGTGCTGGACACAGTCGTTCTTAGGAATTTGTCAGACTCCTGGATCACCAGCTGTTCTCCATAGAACAACCTCAGAATCAACACCATGTCCCACCCCAGGCTGCACACCCGGCAGAGACACATTGCCTGGCTAGGGTTTCTTTCCATCAATATTTTCCTCAAGATGATAAATGTGCTGCCAATAAGAGGAGGCAGCTGCCAGCTCTGACTGAGACAAGGGCCTTTAGCTGGGCTGTGGCCGTGATGGGCTTGTTGATGTGTCTCCAAAGAGGGAGGGAGCTGGAGGGAACTCTGAGGAGGAGGCTCAGGACCAGAGCTCTCAGTCTACAGAGATTTGCCTTGGGTTAATAGGGCTTCTTCCCCCTGTTCTCGTCCTCTAATCACCCCTCTAAAATATGGCTTTTGAAGAGAAGCCATAAAGTGAAGAAGCTTATAGGTGAACTGTAGCTCACAGTGGCATGTTAAATAACAGGGTAAGGAAGAAAGCAGCTTCCCCAGCCAGGCTGGACCAGATGCAAATCCTGGTTCTGCTGTTTACCAGTGGTGTGGCTCTGAGCAAATGACTTGGTTGCACTGATTCTCCATCTGCCATGATGTCATTCTGATACTCACCTCACAGGGGTGTTTTGAGTAGATGCAAACATTGGGAAATATACTCCAGTGCCTGTTCAAATGCCATAAACATAGTAGGCACTCAGTAAATTGCACCATGATTGTTACTCTTCCTAACCAAGTAATGAATTAGGTGAAGTCAAGTTATTCATTTCTGGGTTATCAGCATAGAGGCAATGTGCTTGAGCTGAGTGTCTCTGAGATTCTTAGGGGGGCTCTTGTGGTCTTCTTAGCTATGAGTTTGGAGTACTCAGTTATTTCTCTGGGTTTAGACTTCCATATCTGTTTTCACCAGCACAGTTTTTTTTTTTTTTTAATTAAATAAATTATTTCACGAGGACAAAGTCAGAGTGTAATCAGTGTCAGCATTAAGCCAGTGCTGGAGCTTGGCTGAGGCTGGAGTCCGGGGTGACCGAGATTTCACATTTGGTCTCAGTTATGCACATGTGGAACCCACTCTCTCCCTAATCTGCAATTGAAGAAACAAGGGGTGAGAGTTAAGGGACCTGGATTTGCATAATAGAATTCAGTAACTGCGAAGTGCTGGGGGTTATTTTTGTCACGTGATCACAGACCACGGATGCCTCCCTCAGTTTTCTGTTCTCTCTGTTGTAGCTAGTCCATGAGGTTGTGCAGATCAAATGCCTAGGGGAGAGGTGGATCTGAAAGTGTTCTGTTCACAAAGGGAGCGATTTTTGGTGCGGGTCGGGGTACCGGGTGAAGAGGGAGGCATGCTACCCTTTCGAACAGAAAGCCATCTGGAAGAGATAGAGACAGGGACAGGCCCAGAGGTGGTTCTCGATGGCATGCCGGCAGTCAGGGAGGACTCAAATAATTTCAGTGTCAAACTCATGTCCACTGATCTGGTGGCGTGGGAGAAGTGCTAGCCACAGGGCTAGTAACCCATAGAACTATTGGGGGTTTGGTGAGATCTGGCTTCTCACTCCTGGCTTGGCTCCTTCCCTCCTGGCTCACAGAGACACCTGAAGACTCTGGCAGCAGCCTCCTTGCAGTTGCCTGAGGTTGAAGCGCCCCCTCCTGGCCCTGGGGTGCGTGGCTACCAGAGAGAGCCAGTTCTTTCCCACCAGAAGACTGAAGACAACCCCTTCCTTTGTCTAGGCTAAGGCCTGAGCTCTGCCCTCACCACCACCAGCTCCCAGCTATCTTTGGGGATCTGGAAGAGGGAGGCTTGCAATTCCTGACTTCTTTTATGACTTATCATGAGCATCATCCCCTACCTGCCATCCCTCTTCCTCTTCTCTATTCCCTTTGTCTGTTCACCTATTTGGTGCTTTCTTAGACACAGTGTATTTCACATGTGGCTGTCTGCATCCTTCCCTCACCTTGTCCACTCCCTCATCTTCACCCCCTACTCAGCTCCCTTCCCCCTTCCCATGACTTCAGTTCTTTCTCTCTTATGTTCTTTTCCCTCTTACCTTGTACTTAGTGCCTTGTATTCATATCACATTTAGACCCTGAGTTCTCCGTTGAGAAGTTTGCTTAGTGCTCTGACTCTGTACCTGACTGAGGGGTCAATGAAGTCACGTGTCCTGAATGTGGCAGGCAGTCCCTAAGATATTGCTCATCTCCCTTTCAGCCATATCACCTGGCAGGCCTTCTGCTATTCTTGTCCTCTTTTCAAACCCCCTCCAAGCTTCCCTCCCCCTCCTCCTCCTTCCTCTTTTTTTTTCTTGGTATTACAATTCAGAATCAAATATCATTGTTGTGGGTCTTTCAGGAAACTGGAGACCTGTCCTTCACCTTACAGGAACTTCCTTCCCTACTCTTCCCTACTCTACTCTCTCATCTGTCTCCCCAAGGAAAGACATGGATCTTCTTGTCTAAGCACTGATAAGGGGCTCTGAGCTGAGGTAAGGAATAGTCAGCCAGAGGGTATCTGAAGTCAAGGGGTCTCTCTTCATAGTGTATCTTACAAGGAAGTTTTATGGTGAGGAAAGAGTCATGTTCCAAGGCCCCACAGGACACCCAACCGTGACTTAAATGTATTTGCTAATCTATTTATGATGTGTGGTGAATTGCAACAAAAGCATGTAGTGCCAGAAAGCAACAGGAATGTCTCCAAGCACCGAACTCCTAAGAAGACATTTGCCTGAGAGATTCATGTTGGAAGCCCAGGAGAGTGGCCTCTGACCTCAGGTTCATGAGTACTCCTTCGGCAGAGGGCAGCCTATGGATCACGGGAATATCTTTCATAGGGTTCCTTCACGAGAGCCAAGGACACAATCCTAAAACACAGTCTAAGCATACAGCTGCCTGTGGTCTAACCAGACGCAAGGATAATGCAAGTATGTCTAGACAGTATCCTTCTAGCTGTCCTCAAAGATTGTCATATATTTTAGCGCAGATGCAGAGAAAAGCAGGGTCAGCAAGTGGCACAGGGCCAGGTAGTTAAAAATGCTGGCTATAAAATGACATGGGTCCGGTGTCGTTTCTAAACCTGTGTAGCTTTAGACAACTTACCTTGACCTCTCTGGGCTCGAGCATCCTGAATAGAGATAATAATACAAACCTCCCAGGGTCTTTGTGAGAAGAAAATGAGTTGATAGAAGTACTTCATGCCCTGACTGGCTTCTAGGAAGGGTTGGTGGCTCTTCCCAGACTACACAGTTCTCTGTGATCACTGGGGCTCCCAGCAGGTGAGAGAGATGCCAAGAGGTCATCTGGTGTCCTGGGCGGAGACTTGCCTTCACCACCACGGACAACCAGGCTTAAAGCAACGAGACCTCTACTCTTGAGTTTTCCCATTCAAAAACTGACTGCAATCTGAGTCTACTCAGTGTGCTGAGGGCAAACCACAATATCCCAAGCTCTCTTGCCTTTGGAGAAGCATTTTAGTAAAAGTCATGCGCAAGAGGCTGCCCCCAGGATTGTGGGAAAGAAGTATTTATGGCATAGGGAAGGTGCCTGGAAAGTTGTTGTTCTTTTTTTGTTTTGTTTTTGTTTTTGCTTTTGTCTCCCTGTGCTAAGCACTCCATTGGCTTAGTTCTGGAGGCAGCCATTTGAAGCAGTCACTACCTTCTTTCAGGAAAGAAGGTATTCCGTTCCCTCATTGTGCTTTCATACTTGGGGGTTGGGGGCAGAGCCAGAACCTGTGACCCAACAGTACCTACTCTGTCTCCTTTGCTCCCATACAGAGTACCTGAGGGACTTAGCCTGCCTGGTCCCAAGCCTCCTCTACGCTGGAACCCCCACTGTCCCTGGAGAGTCAATAGACCCTCAGCTCTGGTCAAACAGACTCCTACTTCGAGACTACTGTCTCCTCTTGTTTGTTTATTCCTAAGTAGCTGAGAGTTTTTCACCCAACCATGGCTTTTCACCAGGAGGAGTTATTGAGGGGAAGCTACTGGGCTCTGCAGAAGTTACTGGGCTATGCTGCGACTCATTTTTAGATTGCAGAGTGGGACAAGAAGGAACAGTGATTTCACAGGTGCATGACTAACCCAAAGGATTTTAATCTTCAAAATGTCAATTTTTATGGTCAGTGGCTGTTCCACGGTGAGCAGTAGCACTGTGAATGTTAAGGTACCAGCATGGCAGGGCACCTGGACAAGGCATCATCATAGAGGCAGATAGAGTCCAGAGACGGTGTCTAGTACTGCAGGCCAGCCTGGAAGTGCCTCCTGAAAACAAATGCATCATCATCTAGTGTGATTGATCACCTAAGATCCCAAGATGATGGTGCGTATTAACATGGATCTTTACTGCATCTCAGAGAGAGCAGCAGCATGGTATATCCAGTTGCTGGAGGAACACGCTCATTAAAGTGTTAGCCCAAGGTCACTGTCTTGCTATGACATCATACTGGCCTTTGCCTCCATGTATTTAAAGCAATAATTAATTCACCTGTGTGTTGTACCCACCAATGAGCTAAAAGAAATTTGGAACAAGTAATGAAAAGCCTACATCATATTAGGACTGTGTTGGGTGGTGGGAGAAACAAGGCTGTCTGTGCTCAGCCCACTGCCCCTCCGGGACTGTATTAGGAAACAAGGACCCAGGAAAAACCCCATTAGGTTATTACTAGTGGTCAGAGAAGCCAGTCAGGGTAACTAAATTTCCTCTACAGGCTTCTTCCATCAGTAAACATGTTAAATGGAGGAAATTCAAATCAGATATTTACCATTCTACATGCAGCTCTTTGCTAGGCACTGGGGCTCAGTAATGAACAGGACTGTTTCCCTAGGGGAGTTCAACTACAATGTTTCTAACATCTTTCACACAGATATGTCACAAATTCAAGGTGCAATCATATGTGGGTGGTGGGTCAAGTCCTAAAGTCCTTATGAGGGTGTCCTGGGTCTTCTGTGGCCCAGGCAAGGTGGGTTCAATGTAAGAGCATACAGAGGTGAGTAGGAACAGGAAGAGAGGCCAGGGAGCTCACAGAAATCTGAGGAACCAGACACTGCTTATTCATAGATGATCTGGCAAGGTCCCTGTATCCCAGGGTGTAGTCATCTGCAGAAGCTCACACACACACACACACACACACACACACGGATGAGAATGTCCTTAGGGAACTCCTAAGTTAGAAGAATACGTGAGAAAGAAGGGACATAGCTTGGCAGTGGGGGTGTGATGGCTTCACAGAGAAGGAGTCCTTGAGCAGAAACCCCAAGAATGAGATGACTACTCTAGGTTGGACTCCACAGAGGAAACACACTGCTTGCAAGACCCAGGGGAGTTTGAGAAACAAGATCTCCCAGCTGAGCCTCCCACTGAGTGTGCCTATGGGAACCTTGTCACTCCTACATCCACACTGAAGGAAGGAAAGCTTTGCAGTGCTCCAGTCCAAGGGCATGAGTGTGTTGTGGCTCTAGCAAAAGACTGAACACTCAGCCTTGGATGCCTGGAGCAGCCTGAGCCCTAGAGCAAAGACTCTCCTCACTTTTGCTTTTGTTGGGAAACAAATACCATGCTTTGAGAATGCAGAAGCAGGAGAGACTGAAAGTCATTGGCCCAGCTCTATGTGGGGTCCTCCCCTGTGTGCCCATTAAGCATTTGTCCTCTGCACTGACCTACCACCCTCCCCTCAAGGTCTATTTCCCTCAGGACAAACCTTCATTGCTCCTCTCAGCTGCTTAGGTGGTAGCAGAGAGCAGAAAGTCACCTTTGAGTCTGTCCTATGCTAGCTGAAGATATTTTATTACCTTGTCAGGACAAGAGGCAGTAGGGTGCATTTAAATTGAGGATCTAATCTTTTGCAGGGTCACAACTGGTCCCTTCATTGTATGCTCAAGTTCTGGCTCTCAACTAGAAATCTCTACTGGATCCCACCGCCTCTCCTACTGTGGCCATGTAGTATGCTTAGGGGCTGAAAGGACAAGTAGGGGGTCTAGTGTGGGATTAGATTGCTCTGAGTCCTCAGGAGGGTCGAAGGGTCAAGTGTGCCAGAGCCACTTCCTGAGAGGATGGGTATGATAATAAGGTTTCCCAAACTGATGTGTGCACAAAGTTCAGGAGCACAATGACCTGTCACAGTAACCTTATAAAGGAGGAGCAGACATTTCATTTCAGGGTTTAAGAAGCAAAGAGTTATGGACATCTACTAACCTGAAAAAGGTGCATAGTCCCAGTGGCTATATTACAGCTATGCAAACAATAGGCTAGAGGGAAGGAGGGGGCAACTTTTCATTTTAAAGATTCCTCTGTGTGATTCTGGAAGCTGGCAAAAATAAACTGACATTCTGAGACCAGGGAAGGACCGGTGCTGAAGTTCAAACCAAATGTCACAGAATGCAGAATTTCTTCTTGTTTAGTAGAGAGAGGTCTTTACTTATAGCCAGGCCTTCAGCTGATTGCATGAGGCACCATCACAGTGTGGGGGAAAAAAAACTGCAGTACTCAAAGCCAATGGGTGTACATGCTAATCTAATCCCAAAACACCCTCACAGAAGCATCCAGAATAATGTTGGACCCTATACTGTGGTCCATCCAAATCGACACATTACCTATCACAGTAATATTGAGTTTGACTACAGGTTTTTGGATTAACTCTACCTCCCAACAGGATCCACTCTAACCTTCAAGGAGATTTCGAGGGATGATACCTTCCTTACCCCAGGTTAACCTCTAACTATGGAGAACTGCATAGAGGGGCAGGAAAGGAAAGAAAAGAAACTTGTCTTTCTGAAATGACAGGGTTATGCAAAGGAGAAGTTTTGGTATCAGGTGATACGTTTGAATGCCACAGTGACACTTTTGATTTTGAGTTTCTAGTCAATAATGAACCAGGAGAGGGTTCTTGAGGTAGAGTAGCATGAGATTATGTTATTATAGTAACAGTTATGATGTGTGTGTGTGTGTGTGTGTGTGTGTGTGTGTGTGTGTTCCATATAGAATATATCTAAAGGGGTTAGATTAGCCTAGACCAGTATGTACTTTATATATATATATATATATATATATATATATATATATATATATANACACACACACACACACACACACGTGTGTGTATGATGAAATTAGGCATCTTGTACTTGCTTGATTGGCAAAAACACTAAAGTTTAGGGAGAAAGAACCTTTCCCCAAACCACACATCTAGTGTTGGGGACAGGGCCAGCATTTCCATGAGAGCTGCCAAATTCTATAGCCTACACTTTTAAACATCAGACTCCAGTAGGAGTGTAGATTGGAGAAAACTCCCAAATGCTTGACTGTGGAGGAATTGCTTAAATGAAAGGACGTGGCTGGAATTAGCTGAGGAGATGGCCCAGTCTGCGAAATGTATGCCTGTTTAATCCCCAGTACCCACATAAAAGCTAGGTGTGGTAGTGTCTACCTCTAACCCCAGCACTGAGGAGGAATGAGAAGAGGGCCCCGGAGGTTTGCTAGCCAGCCATCCTAGCTGAAGTCAGTGAGTTATAGGCTCCACAAAGTGGAAACTGACTGAGAAGGTGGTCTTATGTTAGGCTCTGGTCTCCATATATACACGTCCCCACATCCCCATACATGAACATGTACATATGCATATATATGTATTTGTGTATATACACGTATATACATATATGTGTATGGATATATATTTTATATGTGTGTATGTGTATGTATATATGTGTATGGATGTATACATATATACATCCATACATACACACATACACATAAGAGAAAAGCAGGGAGTTGAAACCAAATTCTGATTTTTGTCAGTCTACTAGGAAACAGGGAGACCTGATCTTTCTTGGTAAAGATTGGACGCCATACAGGAGAGACCTCAGAAGGAACCTTGATCATTTTCTGAAGTTTGTGCAGATTAGAAGTTCAGCTTAGCCTCCTATCATGTTCAAGCTGATGGTAGGATAGCGGTCAGTACTTACTTCTAGTGGAGTCCTCGTCTGGTTGGCTACTACAGTCTCAGTCTCTTCAGAGCTAAACACACACACACACACACACACGCACACGCACACGTACACACGTACACACACACGCACACACACACACACACACACACACACACACACAGTGTAGCTGCCACGTGAGCTCCCAGGAGAGTTAGGGATGTCCTGGTCTGTTGTAACTTGAAGGAGATGTCCCTCACATTGTCTGGCATGTGAATATTTGGTCCCCAGTTGTTGGTACTGTTTGGATAGCTTTAAGAGATGTGGTCTTGATGGAGAAAGTATGTCACTGGAGTCAATCTCTGAGGTTTCAAAAAACCATGTGCCATTCACAGTTTGTTCACTTTGCTTCCTATTTGCTTTTCAAGGAGTGAGCTCTCAGCTATGCCTGCCGCCATGATTCCCTGCTATGATGAACTCTTGTGTCTCTGGAACCAGAACCCCAAGTAAACCCTTTCTTCTCTAAGTTGCACTGCTCACGGTGTTTTACCACAGAATAAAAAAGTACTTAATACAGAACCCATCTGTGGCCATCACACTACCTGGTGGGAGGCATCATCTGTTGTAATTAGCCTTCATTAAAATGCTGATTAGTAGCATCTTGTCTGGGTCAGGTGGATGATGGTTTTGCCCTAGTCACTATAAATGTTGGTGTTCTTTACAGCTACTTACACACCGTGACCATTCCTGCATGGCCCAAAATAAAAGACTCACATAGAGTGTATAAATAATTCTCACCTGGAACCAGAAACAGAGAACCATAAGACGAAGATGGACTCCTGTCAGTGGAGCTCAACTCTGTAGAGGATGCGTCCACTGGAAACTCATGACTGATTCCTTCCTGTAGGTGGATTCGGCTGCTGCAGTGGTTAGTGTTTGTATTTTGAAGTTGAAGTTCTTTATGCATGATGTATACTATATAGCTCATTGATACTACCCCATCTCCATATAGATTCAGAAAGGATTTCAGGGAGCCAAAGAGTAGGGGGGGGGGTCTGGAGGAAAAAAAAACAGCTGGGATACAGAGAGCTGTCATGTCATCTAGCAGGGTTGGAGCATAAATATCTAATGCAGAGGTGAAGGGATGGATCTGGAGGAGGCAGAAGGAATCAGAACCTTAAGGGAGGCTCTGAACACCATGTCAGATGTGCTCAGACTCAATTGGGAGACTGCAGAATCATTACAGAGGTTTAAGTCAGGAAAAGATCCCTTTAACATATGTATCCCAGGGAGTCAGTCTTGACAACAGCATGAAGTTTGGGTTGAATATCAGCAAGAAGAGACCAGAGGCATTGTAGAAGTGACCGGGAAGCTAGAAGCAAGAAAGAGGCCCATGAATGTCAGTTCTAAGCTGGACTCAGGAGAGCCATTGGTTGTCCTTCTAAAGGGAAACAGTAGATTCACTGGATCATAGACCTTAACATTGGTTTCACAAGAGATAGTACACATATGAGGGACACTGAGTGATGTCCTGTAGAGAGAAATCAAAGCACAGGAAGTCTCACTTTCAATATAAGACACATTAAACAAGTTCTGATTTGGGCCTCCTTGTGTCTCTTAGACCTCCCCGGACCAAACAAGCTTCATCAGACTTTATGTCAAGTTCAGTTGTACAGATCAGAACACCAAGCCATTCCAATGATAGTTGACATCTCATTCACCCGTACTGGAAGATCTTCATCCCATCTCTTCTGTGGGTTTTAAGAGATGTAATTCTTTCTCTAGGTATCTCTCTGATATGAGGTGGGTTTGTTTGGCTTTGTTTTTGTTTTGTTTCATGCTGTTGTAGGCTTGTTTTTATCTGTATATTGTCTTTTCCATTTTTCCGTTTCTGGGTTGTTCTGGTTTTTTCGTTTGTTTGTTTGTTTGTATTCTTTATCTGTATCTGTTTCTCTGTGTTTCTCTTTTGTTAATTCTCTCTAGATCCTTCATACACATTAACTCCCTTCCCCTCTCTCATATCATTTTGTCTCCTTCTCTTCCTATTCATCCACCCATCCATCCTCCCACCCCCTTACTCTTTCCCTCTTCTTTCCACACCCCTTTTTCTTCTTCTCTATCTTGTTCTCATTAGACCAACAACTGATGGGCAAGGCCAGTCTTTGCCCAGCGGTTAATTGATAGTTGGTGTAGAACTGTCTAAGTGAGGAACTCTTGTCATTAGCAAGAGATGGGTTGCCTTGGCCCACAACTAGGAAACCTTTGAAATCCTGCATCTAAATTACTATTCTTTTGACTGCTGCTAGTGATGCTAATTAGCTGTGTTAATTGGATGTTTTGATATTTGAAGAGCAAAGCAATCCAACTCCTTCCTCCAGAAAGCCAAAATTATTAATGAACTTGGCAGCAGCCTTGGCTTTCTTTCCACAGTGGGCACAGCCAGAGATTCAGGGCAGGCAAAGGGGTTTGTTCTGAGGAAGTAGCTTGCCTGCTCTTAGGGAGAGAAAGAGACCTAGAAGCTGGCTATGTTCTTCTTAGTGGCAAAATCATCCAGTGAGACTGAAGAGCCTTTGACTCAGACCAAACCTAACACTAAATAACATAAGGGAGTGCTGTACTCTGCCATTTTGTGCCATCAGCCTGAGCAGCCAGGCTGGATGTTTGCATCCCAGTGTGTTGTAGGACACCCGACACAGAGTCAGCACCTAAGACATGTTACTGTGTAAATAACCAAGAACATGTCTTCTTTTAAAAATCAAACTACAGTTCAAATTCAGCGAGGCTTTTGGTTAGATGTGTTAAGCGAGTGTTAACTTCGCCTCTTTGAGTTTCAAGTTTTCTCTGAAACAAATATTGGCCAAGAGTTTTGATGACTACAACTTTCTCCGAGTTGTTATATTTTATTGATATCTTATTATCCCAAAATCATACCTGGAAACTCACCTGTTCAGCCTGATTCTTTATTGATCTTAAATTATAAAACAAGTGAACACTGAGGGTCAGATACGTGTAGAATTCTGGGAGGATGTTTGGGATTCTGGGAAGACTTCCTGAAGGGGACTGGTCCTCAACTAGGTCTGAATGCTCATTCACAGAAGTAGAGGCATGAATAGGAGGAAAAGAACTGCTCTACACACATGCATCAGAGGCTGGGACTGCTCCCTGCTCTGAAATATGAAGCCCGGGATCTCTAAGGATTCTGCCAGCACCATATTCAGGATTCTCTGAATCTATTTCCCTCATATCTTTTTTAACTGATTATTATTTTGTACATCCAAATCACAGTTTCCCCTCCCTCCTCTCCTCCCAGCTCCTCTTCTCAACCTTCTCTCATCCCATTCACTCCTCCTCCATTTCTATTCAGAAAAGGGAAGGCCTCCTATCAATATCAACCAAACATGGCATAACAAATTGAAGTAAGACAAGGTACCTGCCATCATATTAAGACTGGACCAGACAACTCAGTATGAGGAAAATGGTTTTAAAAACTGGCAAAAGAGTCAGAGACAGCACCTACTCCCACTGTCAGGAGTCCCACAAAAAGACCAAGCGACACAACTATGACACAGATGCAGAGGGCCTAGGTCAGTTCATTCAGGTCCTCTGATTGTTTATTCAGTTTCTGTGAGCCCTGTGAGCTCTGGTTAGCTGAAGTATTTTTCCATAGGGAGAAAGACATAATGAAGAAAGAACTAGGGCTGTGTGGTATTGGTGGAGACCTGACATCTCCCTATTGAAAGAAACATTTCTGAGGAAGACCAAGCTTATAATCCGGTGGCATTTGGCAGGAGTTTACAAAGAAACATAGCCAACAGAATACATAAGTATGCAGATTTATTCATGTACACAAACCTATATCTATTTATGTTTCCTATTGTTATAATGCACATGCATCAACATACATAATACAGATTATGTATATATGAAAAAGAATTAACTTGTATGGGTATGGAGACTATCAGATTCCAAGATGTACAACCCACACATAGATGCTAAAGAGATAATATGTAGCTGCATTCTCTATCTAAAGGCCTAAGAATGGAGAGAGCTAGTGATGTGATGTAAACTCCAGTCCAAAAGTCAGAAGACATGAAACCCAAGACAGATATTTTTGTTCTTGTTCCAAAGCCAAAATCAACAATGTCCCAGTTTAAGTAGGCAGGCAGGAGGAGTTCTCCTTTTCTCAGGCTTTTTTCTCTAAGCGGCTCTTCAGCTACATTGTATGAAACCCACCCACAGTAGAAATGGCTGCCTGCTTTTCTCTATCAATCTGTTTAAATGTTCTTCTTAATAATGTTTGTCCTGTATCTGACACTCTACATCCTAAGCATGCTGCCACATAAGTAAGGCAGCGCAGAGGTTGAGTGACTAATAGGATATTTTCAAATATAACAAAAGAAAGAAAGCCCGGGCCAGATGGTGTGACCCTCAGTTCCTAAGGTGCCATACAAAAATTAATGTGATACTGTAGCAGAGTTGATGGAGGGCTGGTAGTACCAATCTGATACATCGCTCCATTTTATAAAAGAGGAAAAGAAATAAATGAAGAAAAAAATGAAGAAAGAAATAACCTAAGCAGACAGAGAGCTTTAGAATGATACGATTTAAGATGAAACAGTGGGGGGACTAGCGCTATGGAGCAGCCAGACCACAGATAATCATATGGAGGAGAGATCAGGAACTGGGGAGGCTTGAATGATAGCACAGACCAAAGCCTTCTGGTATTGCTGAAAGTCTCAGGGTAGGCAGAGATCTCCTGAGGACAAATGACAACAGTTGTGTGGAGCACTGGCTTCCAGCCTAACTCTTTCGTTATTTCTTTGTTTGATTTGTTTTGATTTTGTTTCTGCCAGCTGAAGCAGACCGAAGCTGGCTTAGAGCATCCTGTGTTGCCAAGGTTGACCTTGAACTCCTGATCCTCTTCCCTCCCTCTGTCCCCCAAGTGCTAAGGGTGTAGATGTGCACCCCAGTGCCTACCTTTTCAAGGATGCAAAGTTTCTAGGACTGTAACTGAAGTCAGATCAGGTGCACTGACTGAGTGGTGCAAGTGAAGTGCAAATATGAACAGAGACGCAGGCTCCTGCAGCAGGTACTCAGTGAATGTACACTCGTTGTTTCCCGAGTGGTAAGCAAGGTGAGAAAAAGCAGGGTACCAGCTTTGCTCTCAGCATTTACAAACCTAGAAGGAAAAGAAGTGAAAGGAAGTGTGTATGTGTGTGAGGGGCAATTGGATTGGTAGGTATTTGGTTAGGCTAGGCTGGATCAAGAACATTTAAGGATATGAATTCCAGATGCCCTTGACCTTCATTCTCCACCAGGCACAAGATATTTAATATGAGAAGAAAGTAGTCTAGCACTCACAGGAGTCCTGCTGCAAAAATAAGTGCTTTCCATGCATTATCCTACTTAATATTCTAAGCCACTTTGAAGTAGGGCGACATGTCCTCATTTTATAAATAAGAAAGCTAGGTTTAAGCTACTGGCTAGTGGTAGGATCTTTGTGATTCCAAAGCCTTTGTTTTTTTTTCCTACTACAGCACATTCATCTTTTACTCCTCTTTATGATATCACTGGAGTAATCCTTCCTTCATACAAAACACAGCATTTGTAGTTGGTTAGTGTGTGTGTGTGTGTGTGTGTGTGTGTGTATGTGTGTGTGTGTACAACATATGCTCATACCTACTCACGTTTCCCTGCCTGCAGGTACCAACTGTGAGCTGAGGGAGATTTTGATTACCTTTGTCCAATTAATGCTCTGCTCATTCTCACTGTCTCCTTGTGATTAGAATTAATTGCTGCTGATTACACTGTGTGGAAGGGAAGAGAAGGCCATCAGCAGTTTCACTTGGGAGACCAAAGCATTGTAATGCAAAACAAACCTGGCTCCTGACAAGGGCTTGAAATAGAAAATTCTCTCTGTTGGACAAAGAGTTGGTATTAAGTGACCAAAATCAATATTCTATGACCCTATCCAGGCGAAAGAACAACCTTCCCATGTTCTGGCCAGCAGGAGAGAAGTAAAGCAATGTATTTACTCAGAAAGCTGGGTGGGACTCTGCGGGAGAACTACTCACCCAGTATTGCAAAGCTCTTCCTCACCTGTAAACCTTGGAGCTTGATAAGACAAATGCTAAGGTCTTCTGTTATCCAATATGAGGCAGCATGCAACAGAAACCAGCTCACTTACTAAAGGAAAAGAAACCAGCTCCAAGACTTCAAAGTTCAAAGGAGCCCAGATTTTAGGTACTATCTGGAGGGGCTCATATGTTATCATCAGAAGATGATGTCAGACTCTTCATCCTCAGTGCCCTACATATCCTATATGTTGAGCCCATTCTCCCACAAGCCCTTCCCTTGTAGGTGCAATATGGGAGCAAGTAGCTACCAATGGATATGCCACTGCCCTGGAATTAAATGCTGTGTGTGTGTGTGTGTGTGTGTGTATGTGTGCGCGCGCATGCACGCGCAAGTGCTCAAGCATGTGCACGCACACTCCTATGCACATGTGCATGTGTGTATGCATATGCATGTATGTGTATGTATGCATATATATGTGTAATATATACATATTTTATATATTTCATAATGTATAAATTGCATTACATATAAAAATATATATTATATCCTGAGATAAACCTATAAATCAAAAAAGAGAAAAGGATAATTGGAAATCATAGTTTCAAAGATTCCAGTCCATGATGGGCCCATTGTCTTGAAGGCTTTGGTGACAGTTGTGGGTGGTAGTCGTGAGGCAAGAATGGGGAATACATTGTGAACAGATTTCGTGCACCTCGGGGCCAGGAAACAAAAACCAAAAAGAAGGGACTGAACTGTACAAGTAGCAGTCTAAGACCCTCTGACCAGGCAGCACCTTTTAAAGGTTGTACAATTTCTTAATAACCCCACACTAGGGAAAGCCTGCCTTCAACACAGGGTCCTTTAGAAGACAATCAAGATGCAAATTATATCAAGGGTGATTTTTGCTATAGGCTCAGAACTGAGTGTCCCTGACCATATGCTGTACCTAACAAATATCTGTGGCAAGTAGACACTGAGTGTCCTGTCAACCAAGGCAGACTTGACACTGTTCTTACCAAGACTCAGCCCTCATGAACTGTAGATGTTGAATTTGGAGATGCATGAGGAAATGAAACATCACAAATGGGAACACTAAGCACCGGAAATTAAGTAGACAAATACTGTTGCAGGCACCTTCTCTTACAGAGAGTGTATGATTCTCTAACCATGGGTGTACTGTTAAGTCTAGAAAATATCAAGATTGACTAAGTTTAGAGAGGATTTGAAGTCAGAATGTGTGGCTAGAGACAGACAAACAAACAAGCAACACACACACACACACACACACACACTCACAGAAATACACATACAATTGACTTTTGAGCATCTGCCTTGGCTAAGCTCCATGCTGGCTTGCTGGGTGCTTTTACATTTATTATTACTGTTTTACATTTTTTATTATCATTACTCTTTGGTGTTCATAAACTCTCTTAATACTAGGTTATTGTCATCCTACACTTAAGGAAAACAGGGAGTAGGGGAGGAACCACTTGTCACTTGTCCAAAGTTTACTTATTTATCCATTTCCTTGCGATGTTAAGCTGCGGGGAAGCAAATATTGAGAAAAGACAGGCTCTTCCCTCAAGGAACTCAGTGGAGTCATGTGTGGAAGAAAGATGGAGAAAGAGCAACGGAGCTATGGGTGCATGTCCCAGTAGCTCCCAAGCATATGTCTCTGCTCTGCACAAACCCACAGAGTGTTACTCTAAGAGCTTGTGGTTCAAGAGAAACTTACTGGATTCATGGTGTACCAATAGCTCACTCATTTCCAATGGATCCAGGGTTCACTTGTATGATGGTCGTCATCTCTTCAGAACCCTCTTCCTTTCTGCAGCCTTGGGAATCATATCTCTGGCTCTTTTGGTGCAGCTATCAAGATTTCCTTCTCTCCTTTTCAGGATCCCTCACCCTGACAGAATAGGAGTAAAAAAGAAAGAGGTAGGCCACTTTACCTTACCCACCCCTACACCTTACACCATACAGAACTTTCTTTTCACAATTATCTTATCCATTTAGTATCAGGAGGTGAATTTTATTTCTCCTCTCTCTGAAGTCAAGAGATAGCATCAGTCTGTAGAAGAAATGACCAATTTTCCTTCTGAATGCCAATTCTTAATGGTGATCATTGTTTTCCAAGGCTATTATTTAATTGAACATATAACATACCAAATAATCTGATAGACAGAAGGAGGTACAATGGACAAAGCAGACACGGGTTCTGTGGTCAGGAAACTTAATGGTTTAGTATGAATATGAAGTAATAGTCGTTGAGGGGTTTGAGAAGGAACACCAAAAAGTTCCAGGAGGGTTTAGCTAGGATGTAGAAAAGACTTGATTGAGGAACTGACAGCCGAGCTTGAGGTATAAAGAGCTAGTCGTTACCTAGAGGCACTGAGGCAGAGGCTAGCATGGCCTTCCAGGCAGAGGGAGCTTGTAGAGACAAAAGTGAAGACTTCCTGTTGCCAGGGAGAGAGGCGAGCATGAGCTCTGGCTTGTTGTCTTACTGTCCCAATAGAGCTAGGGACAAGGAACAGACTTGTTTTGGATCCTAATGTTGAATTTATCCTGGTTACTATTTATCAGTTCCAGAGGAAAAGAGTCAGGCAGACAGATAAGCCAGCAGTGTGTGAATAGACAAGAAAGAAAAAGCTACAGAGAAACTATTCTCTGTCCTAAATGTTGAACACGTAGAGGGAGTTTAACATGGGTTTCACAGCCTCAAACCCATCATGTGAGAGGGTCATTTTCAGCTTTGCTTGATATGAGGCCAGGATGTCCTGTCCCCAAGAGTATTGGGTACAAAACAATTCTAATATAACTTGATCTTTCCATACTTTTCCTCTAAATACCCAAGTTTCCAGTCTTCCAAAACATTTGTTGCCTGTTTATTGTCTGTCTTTCCTACTGTAAGGCCAACTCCATGACAGTAAGATGTTTGGTGCAGCTGTGTCTCAGCAAGTAGACAAACACCTGGTATATAAACATTATCCATTGTTTTTGACTAGATTGTTTAGTGAGGACTATTATGGGGCTTTGAAGACAGGTCAGTAAAGTACTTGTTCCTGCCTAAAGACTATGGACTTAAGTTAGAACCTGTGTAAAACTCCAGGGTGTAATGGTGTGTGCTTGCCATCTCGACGTTGGGGAGGCAGAGACAAGTCAATCCCTGGGGCTCACTGGCCAGTCATTATAACCATAACCTAATTAGTGCAGACTAAGCCATTGAGAGAGACTCTGTCTCAAAGAGCTGTGTGATGTTCTTAAGAATGGCATCTGAAATTGTTCTCTGCCCTAAATGCACGCACACACACACATGTGAGCACACACACACATGTGAGCACACACAAATGCAATTTTGCAAGAAATACAGTTTTGCAAGGTTCATCTGTGAGAGAGCAAACTTGAGATTGTGTGTGTGTGTGTGTGTGTGTGTGTGTGTGTGTGTGNGNGAGAGAGAGAGAGAGAGAGAGAGAGAGACAGACAGACAGACAGACAGACAGACAGACAGACAGAGATTGAGAGAGATTTCCTTTTTTCTTTTCTTTTGTGAGGGTTGTTGTTGTTTGGTTGTTTTCGTTTTGGTTTGGTTTGGTTTTTTGGTTTTTCAAGACAGGGTTTCTCTGTGTAGTCCTGGCTGTCTGGGAACTCTGTAGACCAGTCTGGCCTCGAACTCAGAAATCTGCCTGCCTCTGCATCCCAAGTGCTGGGATTAAAGGCGTGCACCACCACTGCCTTGAGCTCTTTCTAACCCTAAACCTTGCTTACTTATATCACTCTGCCATGGTAGCCATTCTCCTGTATTGCAATTTTATCTGTCTTCCCAGGAGCAGGGCCTGAACTTGTCTCCAAATCCTCAGGACACACTATGACACATTTCACAGAGGATGCTCAATCTATGTCAAATAAATAATTAGTTCACTTTTTAAAGTGAACCATTACATAGTAATAATTTTCTTAAAGGTACAGGCCTTTTAACTGGTCAGATAGGTTGAAGTAGTAGCCGTGCTCCTGTTGGCTGAGAGAAAATCAGACACTTAACATCTCTGGACCTGTATTTCTACACTGTGACATGGGGGCAATAATCTACCCCACTCACATGTGAGTAACAAATCAAACTTGCCCAATGCCTGGAAGAGAAGGATTGATTACAAATATTAGTTATATCTCCTAAATTTCAAGTTGAAGAGAATAGAAAAAAAGTAGAGTAGGAGAGAAAGTCTTAAAATATCAGAGCCAGGAGGATCCTAAAAATCTTAATTTTAAGCCTAACCTCCAACCTTTCTAGGGATGGGATCATTTCTAGCTTTTGTGGAGAAGATGCCCCAAAGCTGGGATAGCAGACATTAGGCAGCCAATAATCAGCTCTTATACTATCTTATGGTGAAACTGTGAAATAAACCCATGTCATCCCTGTTATATAAGTGAAAAAACTAAAGCCAAGAAGAGGTGTGTCAGTATCATCCAATGTTAGTGCAAGAACTTGACTCAGTATTTTGCCATTCCACAAATACCTGTGAGATCTGCAGACTCGAGCCCAGTCAGGAGTGAAGACACAGCAAAAGAGAGTGGTTTCTTAAAAAGATACAGCACTCTATAGCCCATCCTCAAGCAAACCCTTCAGTGGGCCTTAAATTATGAGTGCAAGGCTTGAGGCATCCACCCATCCTCAGTTACAGAATGGCTAGGACCCGGTGTATTTTGCAGGCACCCAGTCAGAAGCCATCTTTCATGAACTGCTCTGTGATTCCTGCAGTTAATTGGGTTATCAGGCCCTCTGAGGCTTGAAATAGAGTCTACCTAGGATTCCTCCAATACTACATGTAGCTTGATCCCCCCCCCCCCCGCATTAGATCCTTCCTAGTACAAGGCAGAGGCAGAATCTGAGAGAGGAAAAGGGTCAAAAGTGCTAAGAGGGGCTGGTGAGATGGCTCGGCTCCTAAGATTCCCTGCTGAGCTTCCAGGGGACCTTAGTTTAGTTCTCAGCACGCACCCTGGGCAACTTACAACCACCCTCTGGGGGCACTTGCACAAACCACACATACCCCAACACAGACACAGAAAAAGAAATCTTAAATAAGGAAGTGACAAGAAGAAGCATTTTGTGGAAAATGGTGATATATTCAGTGATCCACACCTACAGGTCCGGAGCATTAAGTTCTTAACGTTTGGAAGGATCATTTTGTCTGCAGTATCAAAGGATACGGAAACTGGCCCTAGGTGGAAACTCATGACCCGGAGGCTTGTAGTGCATCTGAGCAGAAAACTTTTTAAAACTTAGCATCAGTCCCTCTTTTGATTTTATTTCTTAGAAAACTGACACTCACAGAGGAGACTTGACCCGCATGAGTCAAGCTTCAGCAAATAAAGCCAGACAGGAGAGAAGCCACATTCCTTCCACCTTCCTCAGGCTTCTCACCCCTCTCTTCCCTGCCCCTCTCCCTTCCCCAGTGCTGCTGCCCAGACATTGACTGTGGTCTTTAGTCTTAATTCAACTAGTATCAGTTGAAACTTCTAAAAATACCCGTGAGGCAAGCAGTGCCTGAGCATCTCTCAAAGCAGCAGAGCCCCTCAGGCTGGGTTGGCACCACAGCCCCAGACATCCCTGGACCGGGGCCCAGCTGGGCAGCCACAGTGGATTTAGGGAGCCAAATTTACAGTCAATTTTCTAGTCAATTGGGAAAAAGGAAACACTGCTGGGAAGTGGCTGGTGCTTGGAGTGGAAGCAAGGCATGTCAGAATGTTGGAACAGGAGGGCGTAGATAATGTCCAACTAGAGTGAGAAGTGGGTCTCAAATAGATGAACCACAAAAACTAGGCGCCCAGGCGAATAGAGAAGGGACAGGTATCAAAGAGACTGAGCAATGCTGGAGCTGGAAGGTGGCCCCCTCTGCAAAGACAAAGTTACAAGGACTGAGCTAGCATTCCTACAGGGCTATCTCATGTGGCACAGCGTGGAACAGTCCACTCAGGAGCCAGTCGTCCCAGCTAGAGAAGCTAAGGTTCTGCACAGCGAAGCTGTTGCTCACCTCTCCCGTTTGTTTCACTTGTAGCTTGTCCACAAGATAAGATATTCTGCAGCCTGTAGGCCAGTGATTCTTACCCATGAGTTAGGCTATTCCCACCCCCAAACACCTACACACACACACACACACACACACACACACACACACACACACACACACACACACACATCCACTGGAGAATCCTGGGTAATATTTAAGGACAGCTTTGGTTTTCACAATGGGTGAGCACTGCTGACATCTAGTGGGAGAGGCGAGGGATGCTGCTGAACACCCTACCATATTCAGGACAGTCCCACAGCACAGAAGCATCCAGTTTCAAGTGTCAGTAGTGCCTGAACTGTAAGATGATCAACCCTGAGCCTTATCTTCTTTGTTCACTCTATGTAATTATAGTCTGTAGTGTGCAAATGGCTTAGCAGTCAGGAAGTGCCTGATAGATGTCAGCTAAATGAACCAGTGATTCAAGACTCTCGAATGATTCCAATCTACCTAATGTTTTCTGAAGTCCAAAAACCTCTGGAAAGTCACCATACCTAGAATCAGGCATTGTCATGCCTGAGCTCAGGTACACACCGGTTCAGGTCCAGGCAACCTCTAACTGACTTCTCTCTGCCTTACCTAAGACAGTAGTAGCAGTCACTTTCCTCCAAGCCTATTAAGACTGTTCTTGTCTGCTTGGGCAAAAAATGACATCTCAGGTCCCTGAACAGAACAGAGGGGGGAGATTAGATCTAGGTCATCTGGTACAGCCTGAAGCAAATTTTATTGGAGAAGAGACTTAAGCACATAAGATGGAAAAAACTTAGGGAGTCTTATCCTGGATGACCAGAGAGGAGACTTTTTAAAAAGGATTTCTTCAACCCCTCTTCCCCTCCTTTTTTTTCCCCCTTACCCTGGAGTTCTGTGTTTCATTCTTTCTCCCTGCTTCTGTTAATAAGCCAACCATGTGATCATTATCTCTAGAGACAAATTTGAACTTGACAAAGCCCTGTTCTTGAAGAGTTCACACTCTGTTGGTAGTGGCACTTTCATAAAGTATAGTGACAATTTAAAAAGCTACTGCATGCCACAATTGGATATGTAATTTTTTTCCAACAGGTTATCCTTGGGTGTGGACAGCATTATCCATTTAACAGATGAGAAAACTGAAGCTTGGAGATGTAGCTTGTCCCTTGTCACAGCTCAATGCACAGAAAAATGAAAGGCCATGCTTTCTAAACCTACATTCTAATTAGACACAAACCATTTTAATTTGAGAATGTGGGTCTCGCCCTATAGATGTCAGAGAATCAATATAAAATTGAAGGTCAAGGAGTCACAAGATTAGGGATTGTAGGAGCAACATTCTCATCAATAATGGAAGAAACCAAAGGCCCAGAGATTATTCAGGAAGCTGAATCATGGAGACAAGGAAGTGGATGTTTAAACCTCCTGATGCTCCCCAGAGTCTTCCTCCTTGGCTCTTATTAAGCAGATGAACTCAGAGCAAATTAGTTGCTGAATAATGATGTCTAAAAACACCTACATCCCAATCCTTGGGACCCGTAAGTGTTACCTTTTCCACGGAAACTGTCTACAGACATTGCTAATTAGGAGTCTGGTTGTTTGTAATGATGAGTTTACTTCCTAATGGGAGTTCTAGTGTACTTTTCCCACAGTTTTTCTAGAAGTGGTTAGTCACTTTGAGCATGTGTGCTAGGCTGGGGTCTAAGGTAGCTGCTTTCTCCATAGGTCTCCTGAGAGTAGTGGTTCATGTCTGATTATTACACACAGCACATGTGCCATCTGGAATTAGTCTTCTGGTTTATCAGCAGTCTGTGTACCCAAAGGCTTTGAAAGTGACCAGTGCTAAGGTCCATCAAAATTTCATATCCACATTGTGCTATTTTCCTTTGCTTCAGCTATGGAGTAAGATACAGTTTTCTCAACCAGGCTAAGCAGTAGATCAGAGGCAAAGGACCCATGCAACCTAGGGCACTCTAGATGCAAAGCCAGGGCCCATCACTGCTCACAGAGCAGAAAACTAGCAATATAATACCACCAAGGAGAGAGGGGGGGAGAGGGAGGGAGGGAGGGAGAGAGGGGGAGGGAGAGGGAGAGAGAGAAGAAGAAGAAGAAGAAGAAGAAGAAGAAGAAGAAGAAGAAGAAGAAGAAGAAGAAGAAGAAGAAGAAGAAGAAGAAGAGGAGGAGGAGGAGGNAGGAGGAGGAGGAGGAGGAGGAGGAGGAGGAGGAAAGGAAGAAAGGAAGGAAGGAAGGAAGGAAGGAAGGAAGGAAGGAAGGAAGGAAGGAAGGAAGGGAAGGAAGGAATCAGAAATCAAAAATAGTAGACTAGAACCCAGTTTACAGCATGCCAGGCAAGGTGGTATACAACTTTTATCCTAGCATGTGGAAGACAGAGTCAGATGAATATCTGTGATTTAGAGGCCAGCTTCTTCTACATCATGAGTTCAATACTAGTCAGGGATGTATTGTGAGACCCTGTCTCAAAACAAAAATCAAAAACAAAAAACAAAAAACAAAAAACAAAAAAACAAAACAGAAAACAGAAAACAGAAAACAAACAAATCAATAATAAAAAAAATAACAAAACCCAGTATATTTGTGGTGTGAGATTCTGAGCCCTCACACCAACCCTGAGTTAGACCTGCAAACTGCTTTGTACTTCTCTCAGAAGCCCCTCTTCTCCTCCATGATGTTTCTTTTTCCTGTCACCTCATTTTCAGTACCTTTCTGTCCTTGGCAGACAGTTTCTTCTTTGTTAGCTGGACTCCTTTTCCAGTGGAGTTGCATGGAGGATACTGCTATCTTGCCTTCATTAAGAGACCTGATCTGGGGCTGGAGAGATGGATCAGAGGTTAAGAGCACCAACAACTCTTCCAGAGGTCCTGAGTTCAAGTCCCAGAAACCACATGGTATCTCATAACCATATATAATAAGGACTGGCACCCACTTCTGGTATGTAGGCCTATATTCAGACAGAACACTGTACATAATAAATAAATTTTTTAAAAAAGATATCTTAAGAAAAAGAGTCCTGACCTGGGCTATGATGGTGGCCCATACCTTTAATCCCAGCACGCAGGCAGGCAGATCCCTGAATTCAAGGCCAACCTGATCAACAGATCTAGTTTCAGGACAGCTAGGGTTGCACAAAGAAACCCTGTCTCAAAACAGAGGAGGAGGAAAAAAGAAGAAAAGAAGGAGGAGGAGGAAAAGGAAGAGGAGGGGGAGGAGGAAGAAGAGAAGGGAGAGGAGGAGGAGGAGCCACTGCCACTTTGGGATAGGAGCATCCTATCTTTTTTCTTTATTTTTTTTCTAAACTAAAATAGTAATCTTACAAATGTTGACCCTCTTCCAAGTCTTCCCTCCGCAACCCCCATCCCATCCCCCTCCCTTTTGCCTCTAAGAGGATGGTCCCCCACCCACTCATGCATTCCCACCTCACTCCTCTAGCATCCCCCTATGCTGGGGCAACAAGCCTCCACAGGACCTGGAAACAACCCAGATGTCCCTCAATGGAAGAATGGATACAGAAAATGTAGTATGTATGTTTACACATTTACACAATCGAGTACTAGTCAGCTATTAAAAACAATGATTTCATGAATTTTGCAGGCAAATGGATGGAACTAGAAAATATCATTCTGAGTGAGGTCACCCAGACCCAAAAGGACACATATGGTATGTACTTACTGATAGATGGAACATCCTGTCTTAATGAGTGGGCCCTACATGGTGTCACATGGATGCATACAGGAGGGAGACAGAAAGACAGATGATATATGTAAACTAAGAAAGAGCCTGTTAGATGGCTTAGAGGTTAAGAGCACTGTCTGCTCTTCCAGAGGTCCTGAGTTCAATTCCCAGCAACCACATGGTGGCTCACAACCATCTGTAGTGAAGACAGCTATAATTGTACTCATATACATAAAATAAATAAATAAATCTTTAAAAAAATAAAACAGGAAAAAAAGAAAGAGCCTGTGAACCAAGGAAACAGAACCTGCAGTGATATAGTCACAAGCCATGGAATGCCAAAAGCCACAAGAAAGGAAGGATTTCTCCCCGGGAGCCTCCGGAGGAAGTGCAGTCCTGGCACCACTCTCTTTTCAGCCTAGGGAACTTTGGACTCTGGGCCTCAGAACTCTAAGAATTACCTGTCTGGTATTTTAAGTCACCACATTTATGATTATTTGTTCCAATGACAAATCAAAACTGATATGGAGCCTCGTAGTTATCCTGAACTCTAAGTCATTGTTGTGGGCTGCAGGCACCTTCCCCCTGGTCACAGGTTGGCCTGCCTCCTGCTAAGGGTAGGGATGGGGACACTGTGCCACCCTGGGTCCTGACTTTCCTCAGTAACCTTCCCTCCTGTCTGTCTACCACTACCCACTGTTTCTCCTTCTCTCACACAGCGTCTCTCCTTTGCTTCCTGCTTTCCCTTCCTATCCCTTCATCTCCCTCCTTCCTTCTGCCCTCCCTCCTCTCTAGTGTCTGTATTGGCTTTCCAGTCACATTTATCTCTCTTCCTATGTTTCCATATCTCCGCCGTGACCCCATGTTCCTTCAGTTTTCCAGTCCTGCTCTATCTCATCCCCTGTATTATCGTATTATCGTTCTTTTCTTATCTTCCAACTTCATCCTGATGAGTTTCTCTGAGTAGCTTCTTGTCTATTTGCATCTTTCTAGTTTGTTTGCCTCCCCCAACCTTCTTCCTTCCCTCCCTTTCCCAGCTCCTCATTTTTTTAGGCCTCCTACTCTCAAGGCTGTCTAGGAGACGTTTGTGCATTTGCAAAGGCCTCTATGATTATACCTGCAACCTGCACCCTTGCTTCAGAGCAGGATTCATCTGGTTGTTAGTCATGCTCCAGTCTGACCTTGTAGGAGGACTGGCAAGGGAAGCTGAGACAAAAGATGTGTCCTCGCCGCATTGTTCTCCAGGCTTTACCTAGGGGCCCCCAAATAGCTGCTTCTTAATATTCTAGCTGTGCTGTCAGCTTTACCAAAGAGAAATGGCTTGTCTTCGGCGTAGCCCTCTGCAGAATTAATCCTCCTGTTTAATGATGATCCTCCGTTGCTGGCAGGGATAGCAGTGTGAAACAGAGGAAGGCTCTTAAGTCAAGGTTTCTAGATAGTGGGCAGGTGGGTGTTAAGATTTCTGATTTGGATGCAATGTGACACCAGGAGAGACTATCATGAAGCTTGATACTCTCAGGACAGTGACTGATGCATGGTCACATTTAACAAACATATAAATGAGAGAGTGAGAGAATGACCTTCAGTCTTCCTTGGGGCCGATACTTGATGTGTCTCATGAGAAAAAAAATATATGACTTGTGATGTCTCATCAGCAAAATGAAGGTAGGTAGTGGAGCTGCATGTAGGACACACCAAGGGAAAGAAGGAATGAGATGGTTCAGGGCAGGGAGTAGGGGGACCTTAGCACACAGCAGGGCAGGGCAAGACAGGGCAGGGCAGGGCAGGGGCGGGGCAGGGCGGGGCGGGCCATTAGGTGGTGTTGCTGAAGCTGGAGAGTGTGAAGGGAATCCAGCAGAGCTGTGGGGCAGGCAGTGAAGGAAGGACCAGGACAGTGGAAAAGGCTCCAGACCCAAGGGAGGTTTGTAAGACTTGAGCTCCGAGAGTTAGAAACTGCCAGGCACCAGTATGTGTGCCCGTGGAGGGATGCATCCCTGAGCTTCGCTTATGAGTATCAGTATCATTGAGTATCAGTGCTTTCTCAATAATGTTTGCAGAATGAAAGGATGAGGAGATGGGATGTCTGAGAGCAGTATGTTACATTTACTCACAGAGAAGCTAGGCCTAGAGGAGAAACAGGGCCCAGGTCACAACCCTGTGGTCTCTCAATCCTCACTCATACATGCTCCAGGTCTGAGGCCTGAGCCAGAAAACCAGAGGTCTCTTTAGTCACTATTTGTCTCCTACAGCCACAGAGAATGCCTGTGATCTGTATTACCCCTGCAGCATCCAGATCTCCACATCCACCGCCTTGACCAGTGCTCTCCTGCTTCCACCCTTGTTTCTGGTGTTTTACATAGCTGAGGTCTCTTACTGGGATAAAGTAGGGTATTTCCTTTTCCTGTTTCAACCTAACCAGTGGCCTTTCTTTCACTTAGCAGAGTCAGACTCTCTACAGTAGCCTACAGTAAGTAATTTGAATTACAGTTTCATACTTTTGCCATGCTTTTTAATATGTCTCCACTTCTAGCCTTAAAAACCATTCTTTTGTTTGATTTTCACCAATTATACCCTGAACCCTAAAAAAAAAAATAAAAAAATAAAGCCTGAACAGGAAGTAGGTGAACCATGAATATATGTGTAGGTGATCAGTGAATATGTTAAAGAATGAATGATAAACACAACCCCTATTATTCAGTTTTATTTTTTTACTGTCTATAGAACAGAAGTGTTCTTCTTTTTTAAAAAAAGAGATTGATTTGTTTTCATTTTGTATATATGGGTTTTCTCATGCATGTATGTCTGCATACCAGGTACATGCAGTGCCCATAGAGGATAGAAGGGCATCATCTCCCCTGGAACTGGAGTTGCAGATGGTTGTAAGCCATCATGTGGTTACTAGGATTCTAACTGGGATCTTCTGGAAGAGCAGCCAACACTGTTAACCACTAAACCATTGCTCTAGCCCTCAGAACAGAAGTTTAAGTTCCCTAACTTTTCAGCTGAAGCCTGGTGCTTCTGGCCCCTGCTGTATCCCAGCCCTACCTTCCACTCGGAACTTCAGTTATGTGACATTTCAAACTTCTCTATTGTCTTTCTTGTCATGTCATGATCCCTGGCCAAACCCATGCCTCTGCTGACATGTGCCTCCACTACTCCCCCTTTTTTTGGCAGTACAAAAGATTGAACACTGGCCCTTGCTGCATACTCAGCAAGTGGTCCACCATTGGGCCCCATTCTCAGTCCCCCTTTCCCCTTTTAAAGTTGTCTTTTGTCCTTCAGACCTTAGCTTCCTTCCTTGAAGACTTTCACACTTTCTCCATTTGGAATTCAGCCTCCCCCTACATGGAGAGAATTTTGTGCTTGGATTTATGGTCACACTCCAGAGAGGAAACAGTACACACAAACTGAGAAGATCCTGGGGTTTGATGCTACCTCCAGCACTTTCAAAGAATGAGAGTCTGGGCCAATAACATGAACCCTAACTGTTATTTTATTATCTATGAAATACATATAGACTCATTCTTTTGTTTTGCTGGGTTGTAGGAAATGTTGGTGACAGTAACTACATTGCACAGAACACATTCTAAAAAGCAGTATCCATTTTTGTTAAGGCAACCGTGTAACTAACCACCCTCTTAGTAATATAGTTAACTGAGGTGCATTCCCTCCTCTAGACTCTAATTCATCTTCATCTAACCCCAATCCCTTATATGTATCTCAGCAGTCTACCCATTGAGAAAACCCCTAAAAAATGTTTGAATCAATGCATTAATGGATGGATGGATGGATAGATAGATAGATAGATAGATAGATAGATAGATAGATAGATAGTTGAATATGTTTAAGCTCCAATCACCTGATAAAGAGCCTGAGATATGGGAGGCTGGAGCTACTCTGTGTCAAGATAGCAGTGGGTAGAAGTCACTGGATCAGTCCAAATTTCCAAGCACCCCAGCTGACTGAATCCATGCTCCATCCTCAGCTTTAGGGTTCAGGCCCCACCTGCCCTGAGAGTGACCACTCTCTGCCATCTTTGAGAAATAGACAAATGAGTTGAACCTGAGGATGGAAAGATTTTCAATACATAAACTATCTTGAGATCTCTGTGGGTTATGAATGGTTGAGGGCTTTCACCCTACTTTTTCCTCTCTTAATACTGCAATATATTGAAAATTGTCCAGCCAAGAAAACTATTACCTCTCTTTACCTGGATCTTAACTCTTTCTTCTAGGACAGCTTGTTTTCATTGAAAATGTTCAGTAAATCTCTACTGTCCTTCACCTTTGCTCTGCTCCTTCCCTCAGTCAGGTCCAAGGTAGGAAATAATCTGGAGTGACTAAAGCTTTGCAACTAGAGAGGGGAAGGGAAGGGACTGTCGCAGACAAGACCAAGACCTCCTTAAAAACTGCCATTTTACCAGAGCCCACCCAAAGTGATTATTAGCACAAGTACTTAGGAACAGTCCAACTCCTTTATAGACATTCAAGGTTGTTGGTGATCAAGGTTGTGTTGCTTTGGGTCTGGCTCAATATAGAAAATAATGAAGAGATCAGGCTCTTTTCTCCCCCATCCATTTATCCATCCATCCTTCCATCTATCCATTCATCCATCCATCCATCTATCTACCCATTCACCATTCGTTGGCTCTGTGCTATTAACCAACTACATACAGCCCCACACTGCAGCCCAGCAACCTTGTGAAGCAGACATTTCATGAACAAGGACATGGAGACTCAGGGATAGCGAGTAGCTTGTGCAAGGTCATTTGGTGTCTAGTTCTCTATTTACGTGTTAGACACTGTTCCCCTAAGATTTTTGGCTTAAAACAATGCTATCATTTCATGTTCTCTGTCAGATATTTGGGTGAGTCTCAGTGGGAGGGACTTTTGTGGAGTCTGATTCAGTTGTAGGGAAACAGTGGCTGGGGCTGGAATATCAGAGTGATATAGAAGTGAAGGCTGACAAAGAGTCTATTCTTGGTGTCTTTGCATAGTCCCAGGACCTTGGGGTGGTCATCCTGTTTGTCTATAAGCTTGGGTTCCTAGCACAAGTATTCCATAATGCAAGATGCAGTTACTTTGCTGTATCTGACCTTGCCACACAAGTCTCACAGTGTCACTTCTTCCACTTGTGTTATTCTTTTGGTTAGAAGCCATTTAAAAGTCAGTGAAAACTCAAGGAGAAAGAACATAAGACTATGCCTTTCAGCGGAAGGAGCATCAAGGTCATATTAGAATAGCATGTGAGACCAGAGATAATGTTACAGACATCTTTGGAAATTAAAATCAGCTATCCATAGCATGTGGCAGAACCAGAATTTGGGCTAGACACATCTGCTTCCAAAAACGTCTGCATAAACGCACCAGCTCAGTCCACGGGGACCTCTCATTTCTCCCTTACCCTGCAGCTATTTCTTTGGTCTCTCCAAGCCAACTAAAGACTGTCTGGGTTCAAGCAGCCATCCTGCCTCTGCAGGCCCTGGCCATGAGACAGCCTCTGGGGGATGTTCAGCAGACAAGCCATGCTCAGTGCCAGCTTGTGGACTTTTCAGCAAAGGGGACAGAGAAGGTCAGACACAGCCAAAGCAAGAAAGCAGGTGGCAGCCCAGAAGCATGGCAAGCCTGCAGTACATCTCGCTGCCATAAACAACGGGCCTGGTGTGCTTCCTCCTCCCACCCCATGCTGACCTGGGATGACTCAGGCTTTGACAGAAAAGGTGCCTTCAAGTTGAGAAACAGCCCAGGGCAGTGGAAACTCATAGTCTGGAATCAGACTTGCCTGGGTTTGACTCTTGATTCTATTGTTATCAGCAATGTGGCACTGGATAAGATCCTTCACAGTCAGACCCCAAGAAAGATGAAGGAAATATTTGTTTACATGCATGTGTGAATGGGAATGCATTTCTACATTCTAGCTCATGGCCTTCTGAATAGTCTCATAGTCCAGCTAGAAGCAGCCCTTTTCCAGAGACTCCCTTGGACCAGCCTCAGGCTGCTGCTTCTCTGCACATCCCCCTCAATCAGCAATCTGTGTTCCTGTGGTCAGGGTTGTGAATAGTGTCCTCCAATAGAGCTGGGCTCCAGATGGTTAATTAGGTAAGAGAAAGATGTAACCATGAAATGGTGCCAGTCTCAGAGAGGCAAGGCCTAGGTTTAAATCCCAGTTCCAGCATTTATAAGGTATTCAGCCTTGAGCAAAGTCACTTACCCTATCTGAACAGTGGAAACAGTAGTAGACTTCTCTCACTGGATTGTTAGGGGATTGCTTAGCATATACTAAACACTGTTTAGCTATTGGTTGTAATTACTCCATTTGTGTGTGTGTGTGTGTGTGTGTGTGTGTGTGTGTGTGTGCATGTGCTTTTCATGCTACTGTCAGGCAAGCACATAGGTATTTAGATGAGTCAAGTAGAGATGGACTCTGCTTCATAGATTGTATAGACTAGAGGGGCTATTGAAAAGAAGGACTAGTTAAAATTCAATATTGCTGAGTAGTCTGACTGGCAAAGAAGCTATGGGACACCTAGTAGGGACCCGATCCCAGCCAAGGCACCAAGGAGAATATACCCACTGAAGTCATAACTGAACCAAGGTCTAAAGGCTGAGAAGGTCCTTTTAGGAATTCATGGCAGGGTGGTCTAGTGGGATATAGGAGGGGCTACAGGATTAGAAGAGGGAGAACTGCAAAAGGAGGTAGGAGGCAGCAAGAGGCAGGCTAAGAACATAACCAAGGGTCAAGCTATAAACAGCCTTGTAAATTGTGTCAAAAATCTGTACGTTGAAGGCAACTGAAAGACACTGAAGACTGGGCAGTGGTGGCGCACACTTTTAATCCCAGCACTTGGGAGGCAGAGGCAAGCAGATTTCTGAGTTCAAGGCCAGCCTGGTCCACAGAGTGAGTTCCAGGCCACCAGGGCTACACAGAGAAACCCTGTCTTGAAAAACCAAAAGTAAAAAATGGGAAAAAAATGAAAAAGACAGACACTGGAGAGGCCCTTGGTCTTGTGAAGATCATATGCCCCAGTACAGGGGAATGCCAGGGCCAGCAAGCAGGAGTGGGTGAATTGGGGAGCAGGTTGGGGGGAGGGTATAGAGGGCTCTGGGGATAGCATTTGAAATGTAAAATATCTAGTAAAAAAAATGAAAAAAAAAAAAGAAAGAAAGACACTGAAGGATTTTCAGTCACTGAGTGACACCATCAGATTGAGACTAGATAATGTAGCTTCTGACTTCACTATTGAAAACATCCTAGAGATGGCTATTCTGGAACAGGATGCTCAGAGAACAGGATGATGATGGTCCAGGAGAACGGTGATACTGACCTATTCTGGGGGAAAGAGGTGAACATAATCATGAGATGAGAAGTTTCATGGGGAAGGGTGACAGCTTGGATGTTTGGAGCTGATGGAGGTTGATGGAGGAACCAGTGTGATTAAACAATTTTCACCCTGTAAGAACTGATACATGCTCTCAATGAGGTCACTTCTAAAGCCATGGAGGTAGGGAGCAAGGACAACACTCTCACCTGGACAATACTGTCACTCTGCTGGGATGACAGCAGGGAAGATCGTGGAAAATCTAATAAGAGGTACTGACTAATGGGAGAACACATGGCTGCATGATAGCTGATAGAAAGTCAGAGAGGCCCTTGGGGCAAAGGAAATAACAGAGAAACCCAGAGATGTGGGTGTGATGCATAGAGAGATGCCAGGGTGTTAGTACCAGTATAGAACTGGAGCTCTCTCCTTCCCTGGAGAATTTATGACTTGATAAATAGGCTATAAATCTATACCCTAGAGATTCATTATTTTTCAAATAGCAAGGTGAAATGGGATTCTATTTAGAGTGAGAGAGTTTTCCTGAGATTACTCTCAAGAGAATGCCTAGTTCCTGAAGGTCAGGTAAGCCCTGATCTTAAAACAGCAAAGGCTATGTTGGTTTGGAGTCTTGCTCATTGGGTTTCATTCTGGACAACATGAGGTCAGACCTGAAAATTCCAATGATATTTACAAGCTAGGTACACAGATTTTTGGGGTATAGTTACTTTGACCCAAATGCCCACTCCCATCCTTCACTTCTGTGCACTTTAAATTCCTTATATGTGAAGCAAGAATCATAATTATCTCTGAAAGCTTGTGAAGACCAACGAGACAGTGCACAGCAAAACCCTAGAGTGGGGAGTTATGACGTCATCTTTATCACTGTTGTTGCTTTATTTTCATTTTTTTTATAACCAGGCCTCTTTTCTCCCTGCTTCAGTCTCTTTTCAAAGTTGCTTCTTAACACACACCTGCAGATATGAAACTGGGACGGAACGTGGCAAGAACATTTCTAGATTATTACCGGCTGAACTCCCTGGTTGAGAAGATAGCAGCCCCCATGCCAAGACTTCGGTAAGTGGTAGAGCCAAGCAAACAGGCTTGGGTCCTGCTTCACTAGGACTAACTTTCTGATGGCCCTTAGCTTCCCACCTGTGCCACAGGAAGGGCAACCCCAGCTCTGCCACCATATGGATCCAGACATACGGAAGGTTTCCTAAGCATAGGGCATTCATGAAGCTTCATCACCTCCAGCTTCCAGGATGTCATCCCAGATTGACAACTGGCTTACCATGGTCCAGGGCAAGTCAGTTCCCTGACTCACCAGGTTGGTCAGGCTTAATGATGCCTCAGGGTCCACTATTTATAGGCAGTAAACTTTATCTCTGAGCCCCAATCCGCAGAGTCTTTATAATATTATTATCAGATGATACCCTATCTCAGTGGTGGGCCACCTCATTTCAGGCTTTCCCTGGGAACCTCCAGAGATGGGGTATTTCTGGGGAGCCAAGATCAGCCACTGATCTATGTTAGCTTGGCTGTTAACATATATCTCACATGATAACTCATCCTCTAAGGGTTCCAAATGAACTCCAATCCTTCAATCCCCTAATCTGTAAATCATGCACTGTTATACATATTTTTAAGGTCATTGTGAGATGTATATTCAAACACTAGTGCTAGGTGTACAAGTATCCCCACAGTCTATGATAGCCCCTTCCCTCAACACTCAAAGATTTAGGTTACAGAGGACACATCTTTAAGAAGTTCCATCTCACTCCTCTGATGGACCCACTTGTAGATCCAAGGAGGAAAGAAGACTAGGATGGGAGCATCCATCTTGTCTGAGGGCTGAACAACCACTGGAAGTGCTGGGAGTTCCCATGGGCTCTGGTAAAGCACTCAATGAGCATCTTGGCAATGACATCCAGTGGCATCTGGAATGTGGTAGCAGTACCCTACCTCTGGGCCTCATCTCCTGTTCCCCTAGTAGCCCAGCCTCCTGGAATGACGTGGCAATGTCCAACTCTATACTCCTGCCAGACCATGTTCACCATGCGCTTTGATGCCTCAGGAGCTTAGCACCATGAACCTTCCTCCATCCCCATCTACTACTACTAATAAAATGTAAATCACCGTTACTTAGTGTATGAAGCCCTTTGTGTACATGATCTTATTTAGTTCATGTATGTCTTGTCTTGCACTTTAAGAGAAAGAGACCCAGAAAGGAACAGAAGATTTCCTGATGTCGCCATGTCGATAGTGTGTTTCATATTCCAAAGCTACCTGAACTCTACTGCAGTAGAGCTCCATCAGTGGACAGTCTCTGTCTCTCAGGAGTGTGATAGGATTTTAGGCCTTTCTATACCTGCCTATTAAACAGAAATAATAGTAACAATTTAACATGTTCTTTAGATATAGGTTTTGGGACAATTCCTAGCACACAGTAGATGCCTCCAAATGTTTTCATAATTTTTGATTTCTGCCAGTTTCTGATAGCCTGTGACATGTTCTTTGACTTGCATGGTTGGGCTGGTCCAGACTCCATAATTCAATGAGTTGTACCTCTCTAAGGCCTGATCCACACAGTCTTCATGGCCGTGTACTCCAGTGACACCCAATCTCTGATTAGGAACAAATTATCTGGAGACTTTATGTCCACCTTAATACCTTTATGTAGGCATTAAAACTCCCTACAGGAGGTTATCTCTGTTTCTTCTCTATGCAGTACCACACAGACTTGCATGGATAGACCCATCCATTCTTCCACTCATAGACTTGTGGAAGACAGCATGCTACACCCGGCTCTGGTGGGAGGGAGGTCTGGGATGAGTTGGTGATTAAGGTATGACCCTGCCTTTGAGGAGCTCACCCCTAGAGGAAAGTTCTCAGTTCACTCTTTAGAAGTCACTCTTGATTGGCTAAAGTTCTTAAACATTTAAAGCTTTGTAAAACTCAAAAGAATTCTTAGAATCTCATTTACAAGTTAATTTAGGGATTATCTCTTTGGGGTCCTCTGTCAGCCTGCATAAAAATTATCTTCTTCCTTCACCACTTTTTTCATTGTGTCATGATCACAGATTCAGTGAAGTAATGCAGTTTGGAGGGGACATCCGTGAGCATGGCAGGCAAGGACAAGGAGAGCCAGGGAGCAGAAGTCTCAGAGCCAGACCTGGAGCCAGGGCCTGACCTCTCTGTAGGATGCTCAGTCTTAGTCAAGAGAGCTTTGTCCAGATTGAGAGGGGGCTTGAAACTGAGAATGATGAAGGGCAGTTTTCCTCCTAAGAGCCTCTGCTTTCAACTGCTCAGGGCACCTCAACACTGAGCTTTGAGGTCCTTTTCAGCAAAGACTTCTTTCCTCACTAGGCCACAGGAAGACTAAAGGAAATGCACCCACTCTTAAGTTAGAAAAAGCACATTAGCTCCCTACTAAGCCCATACCCCTGCTTCTGGGCCTAGTGAGCCTCTCTGAGTCCCACCCAACTCCAGATTGGTAAGTAGTCCTTTAAGAATGAATTTGTTCCCCAGATCACTGGCCTCTGGCTCTCCTTTGGGATTTGAATGCTTCTCCCTTTTGTATTCTTTTCCAACCAAGCATCAAACAGCTTAAGTGAAAGAGCAATTCTGGTTATAAAGGAAAATTCCATGTTTTGTCTCAAAATTAATCTTTGTTTTCTCCCATCTCCACGGATAATTGCCATATGACAGTTTCTGCCCATAAGCTGGTGGAAGCCTGTCACATTCTGGGGTGCTGGGCTGCCCCTCAGGAAGGAGTTCTGGGGAGAGGCAGCATTGTGGACATGGGAGCTCAGGCTCAGCATTGATCAGTAAAGCTGAGACCCTATATTTATTTATTTTTATTTTATATTTTTAATTTATGTATTTATTTATTATTATTTTCTTTATTTACATTTCAAATGCTATCCCGAAAGTCTGCCCCTGCTCCCCTACCCACCCACTCCCATTACTTGGCCCTGGTTTTCCCCTGTGCTGGATCATATAAAGTTTACAAGACCAAGGGGCCTCTCTTCCCAATGATGGCCGATTAGGCCATCTTCTGCTACATATGCAGCTAGAGACTCGAGCTCAGGGGGTACTGGTTAGTTCATATTGTTGTTGCACCTACAGGGTTGCAGCCCCCTACAACTCCTTGGGTACTTTCTCTAGCTCCTCCATTGGGGGCCCTGTGTTCCATCCAATAGCTGACTGTGAGCATCCACTTCTGTGTTTGCCAGGCACTGGGACCCTATATTTATTTTTAACTACAGTGTCATGGCCCTTAGAACTAGAACTGAAGACGATAAAATCAAACGGGAAGGTGGTTGGACCAAGGCTACGTCTGTGGGTGGGCAGAGCATGAGTCTGGAGTTAAGCTTGCCTTGACCAGGTAGACTCAAGCTTGGCTAGGAGCATTGGCTACTACATAGTGGTGTCATGATCTATGTGATACATAGAATACAAAGATACAAGGAATACATCCTGTGTTAGGCTTGTGCTGAGTACTAGAGGATAGCATAAGCCCATCGAGACCTCCAGTTGATAACATGCAAAATATAACAACACTTAACAGTCTAAGTAGTTATACACAGCTTCATATCAGATATGTCCTCACTCACAAACCTCCATGGCTTCCTGTTACTTTCAGACTAATACTCCAATAACTCTTCCTTCTACTCAAGACCTTAACCAGTATCTTAAATTTGATATCCTGCCTCCTAGAATGCCCTTGAGAGCGCCAGCTTTTAACCACTTCCTTCCCAATGCATCAGCCTGAATGTATTGTCCACGTTCGTGCCTCTATATCTTGTTCTCCTTTTCCTTTATCCTAGAATGCTTTCCTTTTCATTTTGTAGATGCTGGTTTCGTGCTAACTCATCAACACTTGATCCAGATGACACACCCTGTTTCCCTGTTTCTCCTCCCGCATGAGCTAGAGCTATCTCCTCAGCTATCTCATCTGGGCACTTAGTTGCAGTTTATACACACCCCCTGTCCTCCTGTGCTATCCTGTCTGGTATCTTTGCAGCTCTGGCTTCTCCACTAGACAAGCTCATTCCTGAATCCTTAGTTCATGGCGTAGAACTTGCACACCTTAAGACCTGAATAAGCTCTGGAGTCAACCGAGTGTACAGTGGTAGAATGGGAGGATGGCAGAGTTGGTGGCAGTCACAAATCCTCCTCAAGCTCTTTGCCCTATGGAAGAGTCCTAACCAGATAACCTGGAGAGTACTTGATAGCTGCCAGGCACATCCCAAGAAGGCCTCAGGGGTAGAGTGAGATTTGGACTTGACTGTTTAAGGACATGAAGAGTTGAGATTGGCGGAGTAGAAAGGAAATGATGGTATTCCAGGTTGGGAAGATAACAAGAAGCAGGACCCAACAGAGCCTACAGCAGTGGAAAGACCCAAGTGGTCAGAGAAAGAATGAAGGATAGAAAACATAAGACCCAAAATGCATTCCTAGTTACCACATACCCCAGAAGCACCTGCTCTACACCAAGCCTGACTTGGGAGCTAAAGAGTCAAAGTAAACACATCAAACCCAAAGTCATATGACATACACAGATGTGCAACCTTCCAGAAAATGGTGGCTGGGATGTTAAACAGTACCCATAGAACTGTAGAAAACCTGGAAAGTTGGCTTCCAAGCAGAGAAGTCCAAGGGAGTAGAGAAGAGAATGGAGGTTTAAGGCATCTGCTGTTTAGGGTCTCCTTTCCTTCTCTGCACCCCATCTTTAATTACAGTGGCATTTGCCATCCCAACTGAACCACAAGCCACTTCTGCATCCTCACACTCCTCACTAGTCACCACACGACTTATTGCCATGCTACCATCTACCTATAGCTATTTCTGTAGCAACAAACCCAAGCCTGTCTCACTAGGGAACCTTACATCTTCTTTGTCCTATAAAAGCATACTGTCTTGTGTCCTGTGCTCCCTTGGAGTGTTAAGAACTACTCCCTTTAATGCCTTATGGATGGAGGGCACTTGGCAATTTAAGTACCTCTTCTCCAATTTTCATTTCACCAGGGTCTGAAGCAAACAAAACAAACAAAAAGAAAAAGCATACATTCCTCTCCTTTTTGGAAAAGAAAGAAATAGAGCCTTATATCCAGGAAGGGACTCCTTTAAGGTCATACTGCCTCAGAGCTATAGTGGCCATAGCAAGTGACTAGCACATGTAAAGCCCTGACTTTCACTGTTAGTGCTGCAAACAAAGCAAACTTCTATAGATGACACTGTCTGTAGATGGCAGTGCATGCACGAGCTTTGTAAGACTAGAGTGTTAAGGAGTATAAGGTCTAGGCCCATGTCACCAGCACTAGAAAGTCTCCTCAGGTTGGCCAGGTCCAAGGAAGTATGGATTCAGGCACTGGGGCTTGGGGCTAAAGATATGTCAAGGCCATGTGTCCTGTGTGTGTGTGTGTGTGTGTGTGTGTGTGTTGTCCCCTACTCCATCTCCCCTGGGGTTGTGTCTCATCAACCATGACTAAAGGTAGGCAGGACAAAGTTAAGCATAATGGCCACAAGCCACATCATCACTCCTAATTCTGACAACCCACTCCATTTCTATTTCTGGCATTCGCCACTTCTGATTTCATGTTGTAATCTTCATTTTGAGTTGTGGTTTTGCACAGGTATGGACTCCACTAAACCTAAACCCATTGAAGACAGCATCAACATAGGTCCGTGCCTTTGACATGTCCAGGGTCTCTGTGGCCACAGTCAACAAATGACAGGAGAGCAGGGAGGACACTCGGGGTGCTCAATCATGTCCTCTCATCTAACTACACTACACTGCTGGAAGACTGGAATAGCTTGTGCTCATTGCACAAGTGAAGTCCAGAGAAGTTCAGCTCCTTGCCCAAGGATACACTCCTGAATTCAACCAACTTGGGAATTCAGAGCAGTTCTTTGAGACTTAAAATTAAGCCCACTATTCCCACTGAGAAAAAATACTAATCTAGTGACTACATAAATCAATTTGTCAGTCAAAACTAAAACAAAGAAGGCACAAGATGAGGTAAATACAGCACTGACTAAACTAGGTTCCTGCTCCCCTGGAGCTCATCATCACTTATGGAACAAGACCACTAAATGATGGTGGTAAGGTTATTGTGTTAAGTACTGGGTGCTGGGTGCTGGGTAATCAGTACTGGAACATAGAGCCAAAATAGACACACTTCTGTTCTCCAAACATGCCAGGAAGACAGCGTTGCTGTGATTAGGCTGTACTGAGTAATAAAACTAGAATTCTGAAGTCCTTGGTGAGCATGCAGGAAATGACTAGATGATGTCACAGCCCTCCCAAGTGTTCTCTCTCTCTCTCTCTCTCTCTCTCTCTCTCTCTCTCTCTCTCTCTCTCTCTCTCTCTCTCTCTCTCTCTCTCTCTCCCCCTCCCTCCCTCCCTCCCTCCCCTTTTCTTATTCAAAAGGGGTTTCCCAAGTCCATAGGACCCCAAGACAGACAGCATAATCCTCTTAGCTCCCTTATAGGTTTCCACGCTATAGCTTTGTGTTCCCATCTCCTTCCCATATGTAATGTGTTGAATGAGTTGGGATGAGTGACAAGATACCAACCAGATTGAAGTTGTGGGAGAGTTAAACTTTCTCCAGACCCAGAAGGAAGCAATCAATACACTTATTCATCTATCCATTGGCTACCCAGTCATCTATCCTACAGATGGTCACTGGACTACCATGACTGCTTTAAACCAGACCTGGACTAGGTTCTGGCGACAAAGAGAAGAAGGTGGCAAAGCTACTGTACCTAGGAGGTCCCTGTCAAATGATGGACATGCACACGAACGACTTCCTTACAGTGTGTGTATGTGCTGTCTTCTCTTTCTGTTACTTCCCTTTTACAGGAAAGAAAAAGCCCCTCCTTGCAAGCACCCACCCCCGAGGGGCTCAACCAGCAACATCTCCATTGGCAAAGGGGACAAGAAGAACTCACTGAACCACAAAGACCTATCAAGCCCCTTTTAAAAACATGGCGCCAGGAGGCATCGTGGGTGCAGGAACATGCATTTCTTGCTGGGGCATGAAATTAAGTGCCCTTTCCTGGTTTCCAAGACAGGGGTTTTCAGGATAATGCATAAGCTAGTGAAAGAGTCAGGGAAAGAGAGAAACTTTATCATCGATTTTTCCTCTTTACCAATGGGAAATCAATTGTGAGCCTTCAACTCAAGGCTGAACAGAGTATGAGAATGGGATCAGGTCAGCACAGGCTTTCTCGTCCATGGAACAGAAGAAAACCTACATACCTCTCTCATGAGGTCCCACGTGTCCGACCGTGCAGTGCCCTGGAAGCCCCTTTTCCCTTCATGTCCACTCAGTGCCCTGGAAGCCCCTTTACCCTTTTTAAAGTCACAGTCATGACACTGGTGACTTCACTTAAAACAGGTTGCAGTTGTTTCTAGTTTAGGAATGCAGTCTCCGTATTTTTTGATTCAAAGCAACAACAACACGCATGCAAGCCAAAGGCAAACATGCTGTTGGGAACAATGGGGCAGAACTTTTGAAATCAGAGTGGTCTAAGAAATATGAGCATTGTGTCTATAAGCTCTCTCGCTCCCTCAAGCCCCAGCATGCAACTTCAGAAAGCTGTTCTGAAAGCTATTTTTCAACTTCCTGGCTAGTTTAATTGAATTTCTAGCTCCCCCAAACAAAAAGTATTGTTCATTCATTCCCCCCAAGAACTGCTGTGGTTAAGGTCTGCAGTCCCTGGTGACAAGGATCAAGGGAGGTAAGCACTGATAATCTGCAATGAGAACAAGGTGACTACCAGGTAAGGGGGCTACAGGCGACAAAGGAGCATCCTCCAGGCAGGTAGGGAGAGAAAAGACAAGGACAGCAGAAGCAATTCCCAAGGGGAGGCAAGCCAAATAGTGTGCATTTTCCTGAAGCTTAAAGTGCCTTTGTGTGATGAATGGGTCCAGGGGAGTCTACTCCCTTCCTGCCTGTGGAAGCAGCAGGCTGAGTCACCATGACAGCCTGCTAATTAAAATGACCTCCCGGAAATGAGGATTAGGAGATAGGGAGAGGGAGGGAGGCTCCAGGGAGATAGGGCCTTCAGCACACAACTCCAGTTAAACAGTCTTTGTGTTTGAGATGGAGATTTTCAAAGTTTATTGCAAAAATCAAGAGCAAAGCTTGTTTTCTCTTTCACATACTGGTTTTCAGAAATGGTAACAAAGAAACATATGTTAGTTTGCTATGAATGTTCCATTGTGTACATAGCAACCTTCCCGGGTTTTTATTGCCCAAATAAAGTGGTTTGTGCAGCACTTCTGTTCAGCGGAGTGTTCTTGGCACCCTTCCCTGTTGGCTTCCCACTCCTTGGAGGACAACCAGCCAACCCCAAATTAGAATTAATCTTTTGAGGTCAGGGGCCCTGTCAAGATGCAGAAGAATGGCGAGACTTGAAGGCTCTGCAATTCCTGTGTCAGAACGGTGAGGAGCTTAAGAATTCACCTGGCTCAACCGTGAGGCAGCCTTGGAAATGATAGCATCATTTTAGATAATGTGGACAAAGGATAAGGACAATGTGGGTAAGGTGGGTTGCATAAAACGAGACTGTAGCTTAGATGGACTTTCTGCCACACCCATCTCTTGTGGCCGTTCATAGGCACTGTGTTTTTAAAAGCCTGATGACTGATTGGAACCCAGGTTAAAACTTGAAGACAGGCAATCCAGGTTCTAATTCTGAATTCAAACCCTGCTTTATGTCTTAACATCTATATAATACAGGACAGTCCATTTATCTCTATGGACCTCAGGTCTCTCACTTGTAATATCCTTCTCACTCTAACAGTTATGATGATTTGATGAACTTAGGTGTGGGAAACATTTGTGCTCATTAAATGGTAGCTATGATCACTTGAAAGATGACCAATATGGAGAGGCATGGGAAAATCACTTGTCATTAGAGGTGGACAAGGGGAGTAGAAGTGTTTCTTTTTGAGATAAAAGTGGAGGGTTGTAAATAAATTAATAATAATAATAATAATAATAATAATAATAATAATAATAATAATAAAGGAAAATACACACTTCCAAAGGAAAAAAGTGAAGGGTAGAGATGGGAAAGCAAGGTTATAATCTCTTCAATGTTTAACGGACATCATGGGACAAAAGAAGTAAATTTATGCTGTGTTGACCAGAGTTAATTTGGTCAAATCCCAGGAGTACTATTCAGTAAGGCAAGCTTCAGCTCAGTCTGAAGAAAGTGCTCTATTAAGGAGAGCAGCCAACGACGAGTTCCCTTGGAAGGTAGTGAGCTTCTCTTTATCAGAGGAATTCAACCAGAGTATGAGTGGACATCTATCCTGGAGAAAGAAGGGTTTCCTTCTTTAGGGGAATGCTGGGTTCGAAGCTAGGTGTTCTGCAGTATCACCCCCGGTCTGTGGCTCTGGAAAGAAATGGCATGAGGCAGGCTACATTTCTGTCAGATAATAGAGTTCACAGTAAAATATCATTAACTACCAGACACCAAAACATAAGTTATCTGTGAATTATAGCATACTGACTAGGTGTCATATAGCATGTTGATGTCTTGCATTGCTTAGAGGAATAAATGCTATTTAGGGTATACTATATAGGCTGGGAATGGTCTGCTTCTCCATGTTGACAAAACACACAAGACTGACCAGGGGTTGTCACTGGCCCTTGTGGAAGTCTTGGCAAGCTCGGTTCCTCCATGGTGCTCTTGGATAAGGTCATACCTATAACATCAAGCTGGTGAAGAAAGGCTCTCAGTGTGGAGGAGGAAGGTAGCCCCAAACAGACAAGTGAACCAAATGGAGTCTACTGGTCCTTCCATCTCAAGGCTGTTAGCCTATCTTCCAAGTAATCTGGCTTACTTCTTCCTAGGGTCTTCACATGGGCAGACCACAATCCTGTGCATTTCTGACAAGGAAGGAGAGACAACTATTTTTAAATAAATAAATAAATAAATAAATAAATAAATAAATAAATGAAAGGTGGGAGGGACGTGCTATGGTTTCTGGCTGATTCTCACTCACTGGTTATTCTGGGGCAATGGAAGTTTGCTCTTGATTTCAGAGGTTCTGAAACACCATTGATGTGAATTTGCTCTCCAAAGTTGCAGCCAGCCAGTTGGAAACTACAGGGATGCTGAGGCCCACAGGAAAGGAGGGGAATTACACACCTTTACGATGCTCATTCCTTGCACAGGAGTCTCCTTTAGCTAGGAATGTTCCCTGTCCTTTCCAACAGGGACAGCAGACAGGGCAAATGATAAGCTTGTGTCTTGTCACTGTGCCTCAGTAACATGCCGGAAGCCTGCCTTAGAGATTCACAACTCATTGTTCTAAACAGAAAGAGCAGAACCAAGCAGGGAAGTTGGAGATTACATTTGCTAGGCACCTACGCATACATTTGACAAATGCTTGGTGAACACATGCAATATGCCAGGTGTTGTGCCAGATGCCTCTGAATCCGCTGCCTTACTGGATTTTCTCTGAAGACTCATGAGGTAAGTTCACTTGCTGCATTTCCCAGGTGAACACTCTGAAAATGCTGAGCACAAACACCTTTCCTTGGATTCACATGGATGCATGAATCTGGATCCCCACTACTTCATACTGGACTTTCTCCACTTATCTCCAGGTAAAATCTGGTCCCAACAGAAAACAGGTTAAAACACAGTAGCACCAACCATGGCACTACTTAGAACTGATAGGAAACTGAGAGAAGAGGGGACCATGTAGGTTGCTAGGTGTAGAGAATTATGGAAAGATGCTAGAACTTCCTAGCCACTGCTGTAGAGGGCCCCTTCTCACCTCCCACTCCCCCATGCCTGTGTGAACTCCTGAGCTCCAGAGTCCTTCAAACCCAGGGGCTGGGCTTCCAGCCCATTTAACATGTGTCATACAGAAGTGTCCACATCTCTCAGGGCCCTTGGTAGCTCAGATCTTACAGAGCTTTTCCCAGAAGCCTCTAGGGTAGCTATTCTAGCACGTTCCTTATCAGTCCAGCCTTCTGGAGAGGAGAAACTGAGCCTACTCTGTCACAGTCCCTGCCTTCTATAAGGGTGTCAGTATCTGATGTCCTTCTCTGGGAGGCTCAGACCAACCAATAAGACTGAAAGATCAGAGAGAATAGAGGAGTCATAGCTTACCACAAGCAGCCTGAGTTTAAATTAAGCCTTAAGTGTGAGTTCCTACTCATCTCTGCTCACTGTGTGGCTTTGGTCAAGGGATTTTCCTCTTTAGACTTCCAGATTATTATCACTTGCAAAATATAACTATTAGTGCCTATTTCCCACAGTTATATTGAGGATTAAGTGTAACAGTGTCATTACAGTATCTGACAGAGAGTAAAGCTCCTTCCCTAAATTCTCCCTCCCCATGCCCCAACCCCATGCCTATCTCTTGCTTGCTGGAGTTAAAAACCTTGTTCTTCAAGCCAAAGAGCAGAAAGAAGTATGAAAACCTCCCGAAGAAAGAACAGGCATGAGAGAGGTGCATTGCGAGATGAGAATCAGGACAGATGTCTCACCTGTGTTGTCTCCATCCTCCGACCTTAGCACTCAGCAGAGTCTAGCTCACTGAGTAGAGTGGTCAATGATGGAGTGACATGGGCAAAATGCCCTGGACTCACAGAGAGGAGAGAAGAGGCATTGTTAGATGGGGCAGAATATTGACAAGACTAAAAGGGAAGAAACCACTCTCCACAACACCCCATGTTTTATTAAAATGGAGGCAAACAGGTCCGACCAGGACACACACATGCCAGGCTTTTCTTGAGCTATCTTCAGATGGCCAACGGTGTTTTCAGGGATGCTACGAAGCAGGCCTGGGCAGCCGATACTCAGGACTTCCTGAAGCGCCTTCACTACTCTCACCAAACTCAGGGTGTGTGGTGGTCAGGGTGACTCCTACTCTGCAGATGAAAAGGCTCGGGGCAGTGGGAGCAGGTTCCCTGCTCACCATCTTTACCCCTTAAGAAACAAAGACAGAACCTGGGCACACACTCAGCCCTGTCACATGCCACTGTTGTCCGGTCCAACCCAAAGCCTCAGCAACAAGCCTGAATGATTCAGAAAGTCAGTCTTGCTCCTTGCTGCTTAAAATTCACCTGTCCCCAAAGATCTAAGATTTATTTTTGGCTGTCCTCATGTCAGTCTAAAATACAGATCTGCTGTTTACCGGTGGGGGTTCATGTCCTCATTTTCTCCAGGCTGCAAAGCCTGCTGCTGTCTGAATTCATTCTCCACCCACCGTCTATGTCTGTCTCTGTCTCTTTGTCTCTCTGTCTCCCCCTTCTCTCAGAAGACCAGTTTTCAAGGTCCATCACTTCTGCCTCTTGATGTCTCCCCTTAAACAGCGCTGTGGTCTGGTGGTGGAGTCAGACAGACCCGAGTTTTATTCTGAACACCAACACGTGCTCATTGTCTTGTGAACCATTTACTGGTCCACCTCTAAACTAAGACAGTTAGGGCCTGTCAAGACGACGGCCATTCATTTCCCTTCCTCCCACTTTTCTGTCCCTTCCTTAAATGGATTGCTGGAATGGGTTCTACTGACCTTCCTGCCGCCGAATGTTTCCCTGCTAACATAGTGTCTTATTGGAAACTTCCAGAATCTCTATAAAGCATGACTTCATGTTCATGATACCTTTTTTCAAAGCAGTTTTTCAGTCCAGGAGACTACCTCCATCTTTCATATTCTGCTTAATTACCAGGCCCTCCTGGTCCTGCCTGCTCCCTATCTCCCCTCCCCTGCCAGCTTTACTCCTCTTAGCTAATGAACATCATCTATACATATGTATATGTATGTAGCCATGTAGCGATAAGTAATAAAAAAAAAAGAGCAAAGAAGGGTACTTAGAAGGAAAGGGAAGGGAGAAATGATGTAATAATCTAAACAAATGAAAATGAATAAAATGTGAAAAAAAAAGTTCTTCACTATTTAAGACTTAGATTATGCTGGTCATGATGTCATTAGTCAAGGCCTGCAACCCCAGCAACTGAAAAAGCTGATGCAGGGGAATCATGACTTCTAAGCCAGCCTAGGCTACATGGCAAGACCTTGTTTCTAAACAAGCAGATTCACGTTGCTTGTCCCAACTCCGTGCCATCCTCCCAGTGTCTGTCTCACTCGGGTGATGACTGACTGCCTCTCCGTGATCACTTATGTGGAAGCAGAGCTGTCTTTTCTCATCTGCATAACTCTGAAGCACCTGAAAGAGCTCTCTAGAAACAGAAGACACCATCAAACCCCAGCATGACCTCTCCCTGTCACTGGAACCGAAATATGGATTCTCCTTTCCAAAGCGATGGCCTCCACTCAGACACCTGCTGCTCATGCTCATGCTCCTGCCCCAAGGCTTCCAGGCCTACAGACTGACGTTCTAATGCAGTGGGAAAGGCAGTACATTTTTTTTTGGGGGGGGGGTAAACTGCTTTTGAATTTGGAGTCAGGAGCTGTTTCTCTTTCAAGGTTGTGAGGAAATGGAGAGGAGAGATTTACTTTATCTCTCAATGTTTTCCCAAAAGCCACCTTTTCAGAGTCCCTTAGGCCATTTTTCTTTTATCAGTAAGAAAAACCACCCTTGCTGGTATGTCTGCATCTGCTGCATCTACTGATGTTGTTGCTAGGAAAAACACTCTGCCACTGCTGCTGCCACTACCACTGATATTAATGCTGCTGCTGTTACTCTCTGTCTCTCTGTCTCTCTGTCTGTCTCTCTGTCTCTCTCTGTCTCTCTCTGTATGTGTGTGTGTATGTGTGTGTGTGTGTGTGTGTGTGTGTCTCCCTGACCACGCACATGCCTATATCTGCCTATATGTTTTGTATATACTTGTTTGTGTATGTGCATGTATGTATGCTGGGTACACATGTTTATATGTGCTCTTACATGTAAAGGGTATCTTCCTTGATTACTCGCACATTATTTTCTGAGATGGGGGTCTCTCACTGAACCTGCAGCTCCCTGATTCATCTAGGCTGGCTGTCCAATGAGCCCCCAGGTTCTTTCTGACTTTACTTGCATAGCACCGAGGCCAGTGGCACACCATCACATCCAGGTTTTTACATGGCCCCTGGGTATATGAACTCAGGCTCTAATGCTTGTGTGACAAGTACTTTGCTGACTGAGCCATATCACCAGCCCTCACTATTAATTCTGATGCTGATGCCAGCAATATTACTCCTCATACTAATGCTGCTGCATCTGTACTACTGCTGATCTATTCTCGCCATTACTGCTGATTTGACCACCATAAGGCTGCTTCTATGACTACTGCCATTACTGAGAGGGAGGGGGCATGGAGGTCTTTGGTGCTCGCAGACTTGCACTAAGGGAACCTGGAATGCTAAGCATATAGGGTTGTGCCTTCAAGGGAAGAAATGCAAAATCCATTTTCTGTCCAGAAGGCTGGAGCGGATGTACTTTTTAGCTTGAGGACCTTTCACAATCTGTGTGGCTGGAGACGTTCTGGCACCGAAACCTCCACCAGACCCTTTCATAAAGTTGTTTTGTTTTTGTTTTTGTTTTTTTCTCAGCCAATTTATAGGGCCTATCTTTATGGAAGATATCACATATGATTTACAAAGAATTTCAAATACACATCTGATTTGTATTTGGGTTACTTTGTTCCTCAAAGAGATTTTGGTTTGCTTTGTTGTGCATGTGGGATGGAGCTAACCAAAAGAATAGTTTTCACTAGATTGTGCTATCCTTAAATATGTCTAAAATAATCTCCCAAAGTTTGAAGCAGCGCTGGCTACTGAGTTGTCTTGTGCTGAGCTTCCTTCGTGCCTCCTGCTGCTCATCAATCTACTTGCTGTCCACGAAGGTCAAAAAGATCCCTGCAATTACTGTTGCTATTATTTTTGCTTCCAGCACTGCTGGTCTGTTGCCTTCCACTGCTGCCACCCTTGCTCCCGCTGCCTCTTCTCAGCCCTAACTGAATGGTGCCTGGCTCCCACGTGATCACCTAGCATCCCTGCAATAGCCCTGTGAAATAGGTGCTGTGCTCTCTGTTTCCCTGATAAGGAAAGAGAAACGTAGAAAAGCTAAGTAATCTGTCTAAAATCGCACAGCTTGAGAAGGCATCTGGATGCCATCAGACCCCAGTGTTCATGTTCTTTCCATTCTCTCCCCGATCCTTTTGTATACAATCCTGAGACTGACAGTACAATAAATATTTAATGCTGGTTATAAAAAGCCTGAGCCTCAGGGAGCTCACTGGTTCATTTTTGTTTCTGTGCACGACCTCATTTTGCCTTATTCCCTTGAGCTTGGCTTTAAGGCATTCTCCTTTGCAGCTGGATGTCCTCCGCGGCCCAGTCTCTTCCTTTGAAACAGCAGCTGTGAAAGGCCTGTCTTAACAGGAGAAGTGGAGCCACCCTAAAGCTGGAGCAATGAGAGGGATGTCTGAGGTGCCAGGAGACAGAATGGAGTGCGTGAGGAGGTGTAGGCCCTCATAGCTTCCCCTTTTACTTCTATAAAACAGACACACTACAGTGAGTTTTCCCTCTAAATATCTTAAAGACTTCCTCCTCTTCCCCAAGCCACTCCCCAGAGCAAAGTCCAACTATTCAAATTAGGAAAACAAACAGATTTAAAGATGTAAATGTTAGGAAAGTGGGATCTGCTCCCAGCTCAGAGGCTTCGGGCTGTGTGACGTGTGATACATCTCATGTCTCCTGGCGCTACCCTCGTGCTCTAGCTAAATTTCGTTTTATTCTTTGATATGAGGACATGGTTCTCAATCAACACGTTCCCCAACATATGGTGAGGATCAAATGAAAGACGAAAGGGAAAAGTATAGTATTTTGAATACTATTTTCCACCCACCCTGCCCCCTCCTTCTGAGACCTCAGGAAGGCTTGTTTCTGCTGTGTTCACACTTTGCTTCTAAGCCTCAGTGTCTGGTGATTAACAAATTCAGTGAAATTCATGAGGCATCTGTGTTTTCCAGTTCCCTCACTTTTCCTCACTGATCCACTGATTGCCATCTTTCTTCCCACAAGGCCTTGCGGCAAAAAGTCTCCTCTGATCTTTATAGATAACCCCTGAGCTTCTAAACAACATCGTTGAAACATGTCATCCAGCGCTTTGCAATGGTTATTTTACTTTATCTGGATATCAGCTCTGTTTTCCAACTCAGCTTTACATTATTCTTGGGTTAAGACTGTTAGAGGCAACCCGCAATTTTAAACATCCCTGGTACCTCAGGGTCTGACACAAGGCCAGAGAGTATGTAACCATTCACTAAGTTAGAAGTTCTTGCTGGTAATGAAGACAATGAGGAGGAGGATGAAGTGGAGGGGAGAGGAGGGAGATGAAAATGTTCTGGCTAGATTTTTGAGGCCAGCCTGATCTACAAAGCAAGTCCAGGACAGCCAGGGCTCTGTTATACAGAGACTGAAAAAGTGAAACATAAAAACAAAAAAACTAGGCCTTTAGGCCCAGGCTTGAGAATGTGACCTTTGTGACTCAATGCTCCAAGGCATGCTAATCATAAAACAGATAGCGACATTCCTCCACCCACCCACTTCCAGGGTTTGGGGAGTGTTCATTCAAAGAAAGTCACCCTGACCCACCCTGAACGCTCCTGGAAGCCAATATACAAATGTGGTATTGTTAGAGACTCATAGAAACTGTCTTGACTCCCACTTCCTCATGACACTTAACTGATATTTTTGGTATTTTCCAACAATGCCTTCCCCAACCCCTTGAGCTGTGGTTTCTTCCTTTAAATACCTGCTCCACCAGCTACTCAGGGGCCCACAGTCCTCTACCCATGTGTGGTGTATGACTGTGGGTCCCAGAGCACGCCTGGAATAAAAGTCCTGTTTCGGTTTACATCAAAACCGTTTTTCGTGAGTGATTTGGGGTGTTGCCTCTCCTCAGTCAGAACGTGGGGAGTCCTCAAGTTGCGGGTCTTTCAAGACTCGTTCTTGAAAAGTCACAAATAAATAAATAAATAAATAAATAAATAAATGGTTTTTGTTTTGTTGTTGTTGTTTTTTTTTAAAGATTTTATTTATTTATTATATGTAAGTACATCGTAGCTGTCTTCAGACACTCCAGAAGAGGGCGTCAGATCTTGTTAGGGATGGTTATGAGCCACCATGTGGTTGCTGGGATTTGAACTCCGGACCTTCGGAAGAGCAGTCGGGTGCTCTTACCCACTGAGCCATCTCACCAGCCCCTGTTTTGTTGTTTTTGTTGCTGTTGTTTTTTGTCAACTTAATATAAGCTAGGATCATGTGAGAGGAGAGATCTTCAGTTGAGAAAACACCTTTATCACACTGGCCTGTAGGCAAGCGTGTGGGGCATTTTCTTGATTAATGATTTATAGGAGCAACCCAGCTTACTAGAGGAAGTACCACCCCTGGGCTGGTGGTCCTGGGTGGTATAAGAAAGCAAGCTGAGCAAGCCACGAGGAGAAAGCTAGTAAGTCATGTTCCTTCATGGCCTCTGCTTCAGTTTCTCTCTTGAGTCCCTGCCCTGACTTCCGTTCATGATATACTCTAACGTATAAGATGAAATAAACCCTTCCCTGTGCTTTTTTGGTCAAGGTCTTTATCCCAGCAATAGAAAGCAAACTAAGACACAGGATAAGGAGGAAGAGGAGGAGGAGGAAGAAGAAGAGGATAAATGAGGAGGATACAGTAAATGGGAACAAAACCAGAGACATTCAGCCAGACGCTGTGCAGGGAATGAGAGACCTTGGAACACTCAGTCATAAATGGGACATCTCCATCAAATCCCTCCCCTCGGGGCTCAGGGAACTCTGTGGAAGAGGAGGCAGAAAGAGTTAAAAACCAGAGTGGGCAGGGGACACTGAGGAAGCAAGGCCCTCTAAGCATAGTAGGACTGAAGCACAGGAATTCACAGACTGTGATGATGCACAGGACTTGCACTGGTCTGTGCCTGATGGGGGTCCCCCCAGCACTAAGAAGAGCAGTGCACACAAGCTCCCTTCCTGAAGCCAGAAGCTATGTCTAAAAGGCATTTGCAAGGGAAAGATTAGTTTTCCCTAATGGACTCTCAGTAGACAACGGCTAACGCAAGACAAACTCAACGGCATCCTTGGAGGTCCTTTGTTTCATAATCTTTTGTCTGGGCATTTTATTTATATACCTTACAGATTCTTTATATATGTATTATGGCTTCTGCTTTTGTGTTATGAGATTCCTGTGTATGTGAACATGTGTGCCTCTGTGTCTATATGTGCTTTTGTCGCTTTGGCTCTCTTTCTTCTGTTTGCTTTGTCCATTCAGACTTATTTTTGTTTCACCTCACTTTGTTATGGTTCTTGAAATTCCTGTTTGTTTTCTAAGAGAGATATGACACCCTTCTCCCTCCAGAAGTTCTCAAGTGAAAGCAAACCTCAAATTCTAGGGAAAATGAGAAAAACCTAGCTTGCAGACCCATGTTGGAAATTATTAAATTTTAATGTTCCCATGGAACACCAGGAGCAGTGACAGGTGACCTGTGTAGGTTCCCCATGTGGCCTGGAGGTGCCAGTGAATTTGCCTTGCTTGTGCATTTGTATCAGTAGCATCTTCGTGTTTGTGTGTGAAATGCATGGGTTTTATGCAGCTGGGATTTTATATAACTCCATTACTGAGTCTGAGGTGACAGATCATTATTGATTCTAAGCACAGTTTTACATAACCTGAAGTCAAAGGTCCTGGGTTAAGTTCCTGTTTGAAATTCTGTCTGCTTTCTTGACATATCATCCATATTAATGGATCACCTCCTCTGCCCCAGCCTCCTTGGGACTGTGCCCAGCAGGCTGGCAAGACCATCTCTCCTCCTCCCAGTGTCAGGGAAGGCTGAGGCTGGCTGGCCTAGCGCCTCTAGGGTGGGAAGCTAACCAAGGGCCCCACTTCCCGATTCTACTCTTCCGCTGATTCCTGTCTTGACTGGATACTTTCAGGTTCTTAGCAAGTTGTTCAAAGAAGTAAAGAAGCATATGATACCAAAGCAGGAAAGGGGTTTATTCAGAAGTAAAGCAAATGTGTACGTTAGAGATACTTCAAAAAGTGAGAGTCCCTCAGGAGCTCCAGGTTAGTATCCTGGGCTTTCCGTAGGAGGAGTCAGTTACAAGGGGCAGGCAGGGTATAGATTGCCTTCTGGTTTTGATCATTAGGTTTAGGTTATATAAGTCTTTGTTTGCTGTACATGTCCCTTCTCAAAGTGTACTGTATTTTAATCCTAAACATCACTTAGTCATGCATAGCCATAAGAAAGTAAATAGGAGTTTTCTCCAAAATGTTTATTCAAATAACATAGTTTGCTTTATCATACATGTACCTCAAAGCAGTTTTGGCTGGATCTATCCATACCCCTTCACTTCATGATACATTTTAGGATGTGTTTGGTTACAAAGAAAAGTTACTAAGGTGTTGCTAGAGAGGAAGGACCTATTACACTGGAGCAGGGAGTATGCAAGTTCAGTGTGGATGGGAATCCTGGTTCCTACATGCTTTGTTAAGAGAAAGGGGTGTGTGTGTGTGTGTGTGTGTGTGTGTGTGTGTGTGTGTGTGTAGTAAGCCTACCTCACTACTCCTCTTTCCCATCTTTGTTAGGCGAGCAGAAGAAACATGTCCATCTTCTCAGAGCTGCTTCTTCCTGGGACAAAGCATGGGGCAGAGTGAAACAGAAGTAGTCTCTCCCATTTTCCTCTAAAGCTGTGCTGTTTCCCAGGGCCCCACTCAGCAGTGTCCATGAAATTCTAGATTCAAACAGGTGTCCTGTTGTTCCTGGTGGCAGCAGATGTCAGTGTGCCATTTGTAATTGGACTTGGTACATTTGGGAAGAAATAAACTGTATGGGTTGATTAAAAGAAAAGAGAGAGAGAAAGAAAGAAAGAAAGAAAGAAAGAAAGAAAGAAAGAAAGAAAGAAAGAAAGAAAGAAAAAGGAAACCAAAGGCAAAACCAAAGGAACCAACCAAAGAGTCCCCCAAAACAAACAAAACAAACCAGGGATAAGATAGATACCACCAAAGTGAGTCGGTAATTCCAGGTCATTCATTTTGCTCAGTTTTAGAAGCACATGGTCAGGACTTATTCCAAACAAGGCTAACCCTGGAAGGTGGTTTTACATGGGAGTGTGCACAACTGTGAAACTGTACACTTGGCTGTTCTAGTCCATAGAGCTTAGGGATTTGGGTCTTCAATTTCATTAAAAAGCCAATATGTGATTCAGGGACTCTACAAATCCCAAGCCTCATTCTGTGTGTATGTCCTAACTTATTCTTTAATAAGTTGAAGAGCACTAACCCAGGAACATGGACTTACACCTGGTTTAGCTCCTGTCATCTCCCGTCCTTGTGCCTCAGTTTCTTCACTATAGAACTGAATTGAAGAGGATTGCTCTTCCTAAGTCATGAGCTTAAGGAACATTGGAGAAAAATGTATGGAGGAGGAGGAATAACATTGTTCTCCAAGTTCCTACTAGAAGCAGGCATTGATGAATGCCCATGCTATAGGGCAAGCAGGGACATCAGGAACCCAGGAACAAACTATTAGAAAGTACAGGGGTATAGCTCAGTGTTAGAGGACATGCCTATGTCAGGGGTTCCTGGGTTTCATTCCAAGCACAAACACAAAAGCTGAAATAGAAGGAAAATATCTGGAATCTAATCCCAACCTGTTCCTAGCATTTCTGTAGCTTTAAGAAAGCTTCCTTAGCCTTGGTTTTCCTAAGAGTTTAAACTTCAGCTTTGCAACAGAAGCTGACCTGATGCTGAACCAGACACCTCTGGAGGAGACCAGCAGCTGACCTGGAAAACTTTGCATTTGAGAGGAGCAATGCTACAGACCTCATTAACACCACCATATTATAGGCACCATGGAGCACACTTGACCTGCCAGAATAAATAAAACAATACTTTAATCCTAAGTGTCAGCAAATAGTGAGTAAAAGACTCATCTATTACATGCAATAATTTTGTGTACAGAATAGGTGTGGCTGCCCTAGACTTGGCAGGATAGTTCATCTTGACTTCAGTTGTGTGTATTGGAAACCACTAGTCAAGAAGTTAGAGACTGGGACTCTAAATAGCTGTTGTAATGGACTCACGTAGAGGTATGGACATAAGGGTGTAGATGCTGGTGCCTGACAGACTTGGTCGAGAGATCTTTCAGTTATCTTGTGGCCTCAAGCTATCTTAATGGACCTCAATTTCTACATTTATGTAATGTGATTAATTAACGCCTGTGTCAGGTGAAGATGGCAAAGATGACATTAATAAAGTCCCTAGTATACAGTCTGTCTCACAATTCTAGCACTTTCTCTAAGAGTCAGCCAAATCAACTTGGCACACACTTAGAAGCTGCGCTCTCTCGTCGTAAATAGGTAATGTGGGGGTTGTCTTTTTTATCAATAGCAGGTCTACCTGCAATTGTATCGTCTCTTTTTTATTATTTATGAGTTGTATTCATTTGTTATGTCTTCGTAGTATTTTAGTAATATCCACTCTCCACCCGCAATGTAGACACTGAGGCAAGGAGCTGGGGCAAATAATTCATTTGTCAACAGAAGTAAGAGCAGGGTGGGAATTCAGTGAAGTGTGCGCTACTAAACTAATTACCACTAAGGGTAAATGGGTCTCTAAGACCCTTTGGGAATGTTCTTAGAAACAACATAGAAAAATGTTCCTTATAATTGAAAGCTATCTCTTTGGTATAAATTGCTTCTCTACAAATCTGATCTTTGGTGTACCTGATGATCCATTAGGTCAATGGTACTGGCCAAGTACATGGAACTGTCCATGATGCTGTATTGAAATCAGGTAGACTGAAATGTGGAAGGTATCTGCTATTCTTGGGAACAGGAGGGTCAGTGACCTGGAGTTTCTTGTTTTTAACCATCTTATCCTATGCTGGGAAGCTGATAGAGTCTGTGTCTTAGTCAACAGCAAACCCCAAGAATCAGGCACAGCCCAGCAGAGTGTAAATATTTAGTTAGTGAAAGAAAGAATGGATGGATGGATGGATGGATGGGCAGATGTGAATGGACAGGCATATGAATGAGTAGATAGACTTTCTCCTTTATAGTGTTAAGGATGAAGTATGCCCATAAATGGGGAGGTGATGTATGGAGGTGGTGTGTATATGAATTCTCACCTAGTGTAATCAATTTGGGGTACGGGCAGCTAAGTCAAATAATTCTCAGGAGAAATTAATCTAGAGCTGGGTCAAAGAACCATCAATACTAGACCTGTTAAAAAGTTGGCATCCACAGTGCTCCAGCTTGGAATCAATATCACAAACAGGACCCAGAAGAGCAGCCGAAGTGACACTGTGGAGAAAAATTGTCTGTGAGTAGAGTCAGAAAGGGGGAAGTCCAGAAGGACCAGGAGCCAGAAGCTGGGACTCAAAATAACTCAGATTTAAACACTCCTTGGGCCTCTGCAAAGCTTTGCCTTGCTGATAACACTGATTTTGAAGGAAGTTTGATTTCACTCTTAACAACCAGAGCCTTTGATTAAGAAATAAGGGAAGTAAAAACACAGTGCTGGAGATTTGGGGTATAATTTGTGTTTAGGCATCAATTTTAAAATTTGTAGTTGGTCTCACTGAGCTCCCATAAGTCCCAGTCAGTTGATTCTGTGGGCCATGTTCTCAAGGTGTGTCCTTGACTTCTCTGGTTCCTTTGATCCTTTCTCCCTATCCTCCGAAGGATTCCCAGAGCTCTGTCTAATGTTTGGCTGTGGTACTCTGCATCTGCCCCATCAGTTGTTGGATGAAGTCTCTTTGATGACGATTTTGTTAGGCTCTGGTTCTGAACATTATACAGGCAGGACAAACCATAGGTCGAAGGTTTTGAGGCTGGGTTTGTGTCTCAATCTTTCTACTGGAGGCCTTGCCTGGTTACAGAAGATGGCTGGTTCAGACTCCAAGTCCTTCATTATTAGGAGGCTTTGCTAGAGTTACTCTCATAGACTCCATGGAGTTTCCATTGCACTAGGTTTCCACCTTATTCCCCAAATGCTCCCAATTCCAAAATGCCTCCCACATTCCAGCCAGTATTTTTCCCTCCCCACCATCTGATACCTCCTGATCCCAACCTCACTCTCCCCCCTAGTCCACCATTAAAATCTATTCTATTTCCCGTTCCCAAAGAGGAGATCCTTACATCCTACCCAACCCCTTAAGCCTTCCTTGTTACTTAGCCTCTCTGGGTCTATGGAATATATTGTAGTTGTCGTTTACTTTACAGATAATATCCACTTATAAGTGAACACATATTATGTTTGTCTTTTCTGAGTCTTCACTGGGGGAAGGGTGGGAGGGGAAACTACAGTCAAGATGGAATATATGAGAGGCGAATGAAAAGAAGTCATATCATAACTGAGATGTGCTATAAGTATACATTAGACTTCAAAGACTTAGTGTGAGGGAAGGTAAAATTATCTGTAAATCTTTAACATTAAATGAATGTTTTAAAAACCCAATATTTTGATTATAAAAGACAAAATAGAGTGCATATACTATTGAAATAGAAAAAACCACACCCTTTTGAGTGCACTTTCTCAGCTTCCTGTTGGTGGTTAGGGATATCACCTGCTGCTTGCAACCTTTTGACCTTCATTCTATCATGGATTCTAACCCTCTAAAACCATAAGCACAAAATAAATTCTGCCTTTTCTAAAAGAAAAAAAATATATTTGAAATTTTAAAATAAGGTTTTTCTAAATAACATTTCCTTTTTCATTAACAAGTTTTTTTTAAACTTCAAAATTTGAAAATCATATAACAGCATAAATAATTTGTCACTATTAAGAGATAAATAACCTTTATGTTATGGTTTTTTTTTTACGTTTTCAACAAAGCTAATTAATTGTGTGTTTGCCCATTTACATGCTGCTCTTCACTGTGCTCCCTAGTTGGACTACATAATGTAGCTCCAGAGAATGTTTCTCCATGCCATGCAAACAGCACTTGAAAACATTCTTTGAAAATACCAAGTTTTACTCCCAGTGAAATAGTCTTTCATATAGGTAAAATCTAATTTATTTACCCAATTCTCTTCTTGATAGATATTTAGATTTTTTTATGAATTGTACTATTCTAAATTATAATGCTATGAATAGAATTGTGTAAAGCCCTTTATGGGCAATATTTCCTTCTCATTTCCCTGCTCACCTGTGAGAGGTGATTTCTTACACATACTCCTTTTAACAGATGAGGAAACTAATAACTCAAGAAGTTTGTTTTTTCTTTAAAATCAGTCCTAGTTTGGGTTTCCCAGAAACATAGTTAGATGGGGATCCAAGTTCAAGGCGTTTATTTAAGAGTTCTCAAGAAGCACTCTTCAGGGAAATGGGAAAGGGAAAGGGGAGATGACCAAGAAAGTGGTCACCACCAAGCACGTTGGTAGCCAGAGCTTGATCTCGCAGGGACAGTGCAGTCTCTATCTCAGAGTCAGGCGACTGAAGACCTGGGTCCTCTTCACCAAGCCTAGTCTCAACCGAGGCTGCTTTCAAAGAGTGTTAATTTCTATATCATTTTCCACTCTGTGGCACGGAGACAGATGTGGAATGATAGGGGAAAGCAGGCCCTGGTGGCAACATCAGTATAGGCATCAGAAGCGAGACAGCATTCACTACAGTGATGAGTTCAAGGTAAACCTGGAGGCAGACAGACAGACAGACAGACAGACAGACACACACACACACACACACACACACACACACACACACACACACACACTCATGCTGATGGTGTCACATGGCCAGACACTGTTAGCCTGGGATGTGAATGTAGAAGTGCTTACCTGAGGAACCCAGGACTTCAGTGACCTGGCTTTGCAAAGAGAAAACCTCCCTGTGACTTTGGGCAAGTCACCTCATCTGCTAAAGCTCCAGGATTTGGTGAGAATAATGCTTCAGACAATATCTAAGTGAAAGGCTAGTTTTGGGGGAGCAGGGGATGGGGGTTGCAAAGAGTGTGTCTCTGGGCATTTGTGATAAGGGCAAGATCATCATCTGTTTAGCATTACTTACTGACCATTCCATCATGTGGGTAGGAATCACATCTTGCAGATATTCAGTGCTTTCTTGGGAGTATCTAATTAAAAGAAATTAAATAGGAGATGAGCCTGTTCCCCGAGTTTATGAGATGAGTCGTTTTCCAGATTAATTACACAATATACAAAATACACATGGCTCATTGAAATACAGCACAAGTCCTTGATGAATTTTGGAGTATTTCATTTTTCTCTGGCAAGAGGGAGACAAATATACAACTGCTCATCTCTATGCACCGGCCATCATCAGGTCTGGAGTCCCCAAGGAAAGGGCTTAATTGCTCCATAAGCTTCATATTCAAGGGCTCCTCAGTGCTAAGCTCTTGCTGAACTGCATGAAAGTAAAAATGACAAAGATAGCAAGTGACACATTTATCAAATATGCAGATTCCGAAGAAGTCATTGTGTGTTGCTCATGCCAATGAGGCTCCAGAAGGAACCTGGCACTCCTGCGACCCTCACGCCCAATTTAAGGTCACAGGAAAGGGTGAGACCAAAGCAAACTAGGGATTAAAAATTCATATGAACTAACTACAACATCCAATCTTATTCTCTGAGGTCGCCTATCTCTGTGTTCTCTCCTGTGAGTATATTCTAAAATGTAATCAACCACCGGTAAGCAGATTTTTTGTTTGCGGTTTTGAGATAGGATCTCACAGTAGTTCAGACTGGCCTAGAACTCACTATGTACCCCAAGCTGGCTTGCTTCAAACATGAGGCAATCATCCTATCTGAGTGTACCAAGTGCTGAAATTATAGGCATGAGCCACCATGCTCTGTGTGAGAAAGCAAGTATGATTTGATAACACTGAGCCATTCTTAAGTGGCAAGCTCCCAGAGCAAGATTTCAACACCCAGCTCCACCCTGGTCCATGCCTGTGTACACCTTTACCCATATTTTATGTTTTTGTAATATGAAACATAAATTAATGTTGCAAAGACTCGGATTTATAAATTAACAGGCTTATTCTGAGACACTACAGCTTTCTGATGATTAATTTGGATTGTCAGCTCGATTAGGCCAACAAATGCCTAGTGGATCAGTGATGCAGAACTCTCTAGGTGCATCTCTGGTAGCATTTGCAATGACAATGGATCCTGAAGGTTCTGGCCTAATGAATGAATTAGCCATTGATGGATTAGCACATGATGATATATGGGACATGCTGAAGGTCAAGAGGCAAGGCTGAATTGGAGAAAGTAGGTCACCAGGCATGTCCTTACCCCATTAAATTCCTGGGTCCTCTGCTCTCAGCTTTCTATCTGCCAAGAAGTAAAGAACAACCTCTACAACATGTTCACACCCCAAAATGCTCTATCCAAGCTCAAGGATCAAATAAGCACACACAGCCCTCTACAGCTATAGGCAAAACTATTTATTAAATTACAATGTCAGGCAGGTTTTTTTTAATATACTTTTTTATTTAAAGTCCATTTTAAAAAATTTGCAAACAAACACTAAGATGAATGAGCCCCAGAGTCTATACATATCAATTAACATGGATCAGGACTCAATGTATTCCCAGTTTCTCTAGGCTCCATTCTAATAACGAAAGCATGTGAATAATCTCATGTTTACTGCCACACTAGTCACAAGGGTCGCAATGTATGAATGCTAACTGTCCCCTAGGGGGTGATTAGAGAGACAAAATATGGCCTGGATACCACATGAGTTACTCACCACAGTACTGCACACCCAGTAACATGGATGAACCTTGAAGATACGCTGAGGGAGACAAGCTAGCTACATAAAGACAACATGAGTCCACATACACAGGGTATTTGAGAGGGTCAAATTCATAGGATAATAGGAGAATAGTAAATACCAGGGTTTAGGGGGAGGAGGAAGTAGCTAGTTGCTAATCAAAAGGCATACAGTTTAAGCTAAGATGCATAAGCGCTAGAGATTTGCCTCTGTCTAACATAGCTCACACTTTAAAAAATGTTAATGATGAATCGAGATATAGCTCAGAGGTAGAATTCTTGCCTAGCGCACCCAAAGCCCTGGTTCAATTATAACTTCTGCCTGGTACTAAAAAAATAGTTGACAGGGTAGATAATTATTCTGACTATGATTCAATTTATTTTAAAATTGGGAATTTAAATGTCTGTAAGTCGTAAGGGCTGGTAAGGGTATAGTGAAATGGGAATGTTCTCTTGGTGTGGTTTTGAAGAACAATTTAGTATTAGCTGATACAGTTGAGGATACTTTGTGTGTGTGTTTAGGGGTGGAGGTGTCATGTGTGAAGGCCAGAAGCTAATGCTTGGTGACTTCCTCTACTATTGTCACTTTATGTTTTGAAAGGCAGTCTCTCTGAATCCAGAGCTCACCAGCTGGCTACACCTGCCTGCTGATGAGCTCAGGAATTCATGAGTTTCCACCACCTCTCCAGCGCTTAGATCACAGGTGTGTGCAGTCACATTCAGCTTTTCCGTAGGAGCTGAGGGTCCCAGTTTAGGACCTCCTGTTTGGACAGGGAGAGTCAAGGCAGAGGAGAGAGTAGATGAAAGGATTGCTGCATCACAGTCACCAAGGATGCAAAATGAGGTTCTCAATCTTTGGATCTTGACCCCATTAGGGTGGTACATCAGATATCTTGCGTATCAGCCATCTGCATTACAACTCCTATCAGTAACAAAATTTCAGCCATAAAGCAGCAGCGAAAATAATTTTATGGTTGGTGTCACCACTGCATAAGGAACTGTATTAAAGGATCACAGCATTAGGAAGGTTAAGAACTACTGCTGTAAATGATCTATGTCTTTGTGAGGATATGCCATATTTAAGCAACTGTAAAGACACTTTAAAATTCATGGTTGCTAATACCCAGAATGGAAACTCTAAGGGTACGGCTGAGGCTCAACCATTATGAACTTGGCAGGAGAATGAGCATCTTTGTTTACTGCTCAATCTCTAGCCTCTTGAACCATGCTCAGTGATTTTTACTAATGAAGGGATTTTTTTTCAGATACTTCTTGTGTTGGTGAGAACCATCTGTGCTTTCTAACCAGAGAGGAAGTGTTGAGAAAGCTGAGAAGGTCTTGGGCTCCCTGGATCTTGGAGTCTCTCCAGATTTAGAGACCCGACTGGGGACTTAGTAAGGAACCCTACTAAGATTTAAAAAAAAAAAAAAAAGTACAAAAAAGCATTGTGTGGGAGGGGCATGGGGGTGGAGTCTGGGCTTGGGGTAGTGAGCATGCCATTAACATACAAGCAGAGGCCACAGTACAACTTGCAAGGGTTCATCTTCTCTTTCCATCATGTCTGTTCCAAGGGTCAAACTCGGGTTGCCAGAATTGGTGTTAGGCACCTTAAAAGAAACAAAACAACAACAACAACACAACAAAAACAATTCAAAATCTAGCAAATATTTTAGGTCTTGCAAACTGTAAGGTACCTGTTCCATTTACCCAGCTCTACCATTTGTAACATGAGGGCAGCTATAAAGAATGACGATAGCTTGGGCATGAAATGTTTCCCACAAGCCCAAGTATTTGAATACTTGGTGCCCCTGGTAGTCATGCTATGGGGGGAGGTTATGGAACCATTGGTTGTAGGTGGAACCTCACTGGAGGAGGTGGGTCACTGGAGGTGGGCTTTGCAGTTTATACTCTGACTGTACTCCCAGTTTAGCTTTCTGGTATACCAATAAGTAAGCCAGCAGCTGTATACTCCAGATGCCATAGGAACACCCACTGCCAGGCCTTCCCTGTCATAATAGACTTAAGCCCTTAAAATTATGAGCCAAAATGAGCCTTTCTTCTTTTGAGTTCCTTTAGGGAGATATTTAATCAGTGACCAGAGAAATAATGTAAATCAAGCTGAGCTCTGAAACAATTTTGTTTATCTAAATCTGTGGCTCTGCCTACAGTTTTGTTACCCCGGTTCCTCACCCTTATTACCCACCACAAAAGCAATCTGAACGATGATGCTCTCAATCTTCTGAAGGGAGCCAAGGATCTAGAACAGTGGTTCTAGGTATGGTCTCCAGACCTGCAACATCGGCGTCACCTGGCAACTTGACAGTGACTCAGAAGCTCAGGACTGATCCCCAAACGGGAAGCTCTGGGAGTGGGGCTCAGCCCTCTGCGTCCTGAGGACCCTTTCACATGATTCTGAAGCATATTCAAACTTGAAGTCTAGCAGGCTGAAGCAGCCAACTTTTGACAGTGTGAAGGAAGATCATTTACAGTGTGTTGAGTGGCATTCCCAGCTGTCCTGGGATACATGTGGCCGATGGACCACAGTTGGACACACCTGGTACAGTACCCAAGGAAGTGTCTCCCCATTTGTCACAATGGAATGGGATTTCCCCGATCACAAGGATTGGTTTAGGAATGACGCACTACAGGGTGGGTGTGTAAGGGTATTAGCTGGTCAGCATGGATACCAGCCCAGCATCCCGAGGGGGCCCTTCTTAGACTAGACATACATGCTTTCCATACCGAAGGCTCTGGGAAGCGATCCCAAGTGGGTAAGGCAGGCAAAGGAGAGACATCTATCTGAGACACAAATAGCCACGAGGTAGAGAAGTAGCTATTTGTCAACTGTGTGCTTCACTATTTGAACAACAGGCTCAGCTGTGCCAGTTCATGCCGGCTGCAAAAATGCCCTAGTACAACTGGCAAAAGCCTTAACATTTAACTTCATTTAAACTCTGCTCCCCTGTGAGGAAATGTGGAGGCCATAAGTCATCAGTGTAAGGGGAGGCAGCCCTGAGAGGGACACAGCTACGGGAATCAGAAAGCAGTGGTGACATTTCCTTGATACATCCTAATTCCAGGTAGACCATTATTCACATGTCCTGGTTTGAGTTGAACTTTTAGGTGTTTGCATGTGATACTCTGTATCCGAAGAAAAAGAAGCCCAGGTAGGTACCCTCAGACACGTGTCCCCAAGAGCAATGACCAAATGTTCTCTTGTGAAGTTCTGAACAGCCCATCCCTCCATTCTTGTTGCCTGCCAGGTGCAGATCAACTAGGAACCCTTTGCCCGAATTGTGTGTTGGGCAGGCTGCAAAGCTTGTTTATTAGTGAAATGCATCTGATCAGAGAGGCCTGCCTGACAAGTTCATTACATATCAATTTAATTAGCTGATTTACATTTAATTTACATTTCAATTAATGTCTTTAGCAACAAAATGCTGCCTTAATAGGGTAATTGCCTGTTAGGCAATATGTAAAAGAATAAATAGTCGCATTCTGAGGAAGAATTCCTATTTTCAATTTTTTATTACCATAAATAACTGAAATAATTATTGCTCTTAAGGGCCACGTCCTCTTTTCCTTCTGGGCCTAATTATAAAGACTTAGTACCTCATTAAGCAAAATGGTTTTGGAGTCACAGAAAAACATTACTCTGATCGTGACTCATTAGTTTCAACAAAAGAGGGGAAACTGTGATGGTAGGCATATTTGGGGGGGTAGTGGGGCTCATGTCCTTCCTGAACCATCCCAAAGTGATTGCACAGGTGTGCTTGCACCTCCTGGGGTGTTGGTTTGAGGGCTATTCACAATAGTCTGCTCCAAGTATTCCTAAAGACAGGAGACTCAGGACCTTCTGTTACAGATTGCTGATCTTTTGTTGTTGTTGTTGTTCTTCCTTGCATAACATAAACTCTGTCCCTCTCCTTAAGACAGTTGTGTCCAATTTCTACTAGAAAAGAAGTTTTCCAGAGGTATAATAATAGCAGTGTCCTATGAGAAGCCAGCTGGCAGCTATGTCTGAGTGTGACACAGGGATAGAAGACTTCAGAAGGAAGGTCAAATTATCTAAAAGTGGGACAATTGAAGCGGTCTTGGGAATTCAACAGGAAAGCTGGCAAACCCGGGGGATACACGATGGGAAGTGCTGGGGTGGGGGTGGGGGATAAATTTGGCTGTGTGGTCTAGCAGGGTCAAAGGGCAAATGAGGCTGGCCTTGAGAGTTCGATCTGTGTCTTCCAGGAAGCTGAATTCCCGAACACATGTGAGAAAGCAAATACTGAAAATGTCTGAGCCTCGGAGCGGGAGCTGGTTAGGCTCCTGCTGTCCTGGCCAAGTCTCTCCTCAGCACTGTTTCACCCCCACCCTCCTCTTTCTCTTGTGTTCTGCTGTGGTGTTGTCCTCAGCTCAGCACAGTGCCACCGCGTGGAACCAAGATGCAAAAGCAGGAGAGGGTACATCGATGTCCTTTTGGATTTCATTTAGTTAATCAAATCAATGTGATGCTGACTCAAAAAAAAAAGAAAAGAAAAGAAAAGAAAAAAGAAAAAAGGAAAGAAAGAAAGAAAGAAAGAAAGAAAGAAAGAAAGAAAGAAAGAAAGAAAGAAAGAAAGAAAGAAAGAAAGAAAGAAAGAAAGAAAAAGAAAAAAGAAAAAAGAAAGAAAAAAGAAAGGCAGGAAAAGAAGAAGGAAAACAGTGGGCTGCCAGGAAGTTGCTGCAATGAGGAGTAAGAGAAGGATGACTTTGTTATTTAGCTAAAAAAACGGGAACATGTTTTTCCTGTAACATTTTGATAGCATTCGCATCAATAAGCCTCAGCATCTAGCTTTCTTCCAGTTCAGAACCAGCTAGTCCATGGCAGCGCGTAGGAAAGAAAGGAACATGTAGTCCACATTCCATCTTCCTAAATGTCATTTGTAAGATTCCTTTTTACATTTCCCCACCACCACCCTTAGGAGGAGGTTTTCAGATCCACAAACACCTTTCCCACTGCCTCCGGAAGCTATCAGGGGCCACAATCTGAAAGAGGGAAAACAGCAGGATGGCAGCAGTCTCTGTTCCCAGCAGGGGGCGCTCACAACTTCTGCTCTGGTTACCACGTTTCTCCTATAAGCTCTGCCCTGGGAAAGCAGGGACTCAGCTTTCACACACCCAACATTTTTACTACGAAGGTATTTTGAACACTCTCTTCTACATGAAAATCACATAAAATATATACATGCTTGCATAATCAACTTTCAAAGACATACACAATTAATACACAGGAGAAATAAACTAATTGTAACATGCAAGAGAATACATGCATGTCTGCATCTAAATCACATGATAGGATGGTATAAAAAGCCACAACGAAAAATCTATAGTCTCAGCTGAGGCAGGAGGATCTCTTGAGGCAGGATTTCTTGCCCAGCCTATGCATCTGTGCACACATGTAGGAACACACACAGACACAGTGGCAGAAGTTAAACAGACTTAATAAAGTAGCATAAACTTCCATCTCTTCCTCTGATTTTCAAATTGAGAGCTGCAGATGCTGCTGACTCTACTAGAAATGTTGAATGGGTGATTCAAACACAACCACAGTTGTCAGTGCTAAATTTTCTAAACTGCAGAGCAACTCTTGATAGAATTCTGAGCAAGATAGTATCTCAGTTTTTATATTGAGAATACATCTTAAAACATGTCATCTCTTGATTTAGAAGGAAGTAGTATTGTGGAAAATGCTTTGATGCATCATGGAAAGAAGACTGTGGTGTGTGTGTGTGAGAGAGAGAGAGAGAGAGAGAGAGAGAG
>NC_034595.1:62355153-62365583 GCF_900095145.1 Mus pahari
GGAGGAGGAGGAGGAAGAGGAGGAGGGGGGAGGAAGAGGGGGAGGAGGAGGAGACAGGGGACAAGGGACAGGGGGCAGGGGAGGGGAAGGGGAAGGATGGAGAGCTATCCGAGTGTGTAGCCTAACTACATTACACATACTCAGATAGCTCATAAGCCAGTATTTCACCTAATAGTGAAGAGGCAGGATTTAGGGGCACTGAATTATTCTTTACTGCATGGATTCATGGAATTACTTTGCTGAAAGAGAGGTTTCAGAAGCATCATGTAATTTTATGGCCAGTATTTCCAAATGGCCCCCTCATTCCTGAAATGCCTACAGGGTGAAATTTGTTTCATGGACTCCCTTTCCTAGAACAATGTGATTTGTGTCTTTACTTTCCTCCCTTAGAGCCCCATTTCTAAGGACTTCTGTCCTGAACCTCGACTGTCTTGCTTTACTCAGGCCGTGTCCACAGACACTGGAGGACAAGTCCTCCTGTATATTCCCAGAGGGTCCTGTCTGGAGAGATTATCTCAGTTTTTGGACCATCCAGGGCCCCATGAACTACTGTATCCCATGGGACTAGTGTTTCAGCCCTGTATCATGACATTATACTTAGGCTCACCAGCCAGACTACTAACAGCCAGCACCCATGATCCTCTGTCTTCTGAACCACTGGGAGCATACTACCCAGATTGGGGGTGGGGTAGGGCTCTCGAAGTTTCCTTCTGTCTTTACCCCACCAGCATCTTCCATTTCTGTGCTTCCAAAAGAGAGGGATTCACCTGGGACACAGGCATAGCTCAAGCAGTCAAGAGTTTAGTTAGAATAAGTACTGAGCATATACTCCTTAGGAAAAGAGCCACTGAGCAGAGCAGCAAGACCCAATCCTAGCAGGTATGCAAAGAGTTCAGCTTTCCCATGTAGCTACTCCATGGCCCCTCCTTCAAGACTGGGAACTTCCTGAAGAATGGGTGCAATTTTCTTATAAGCCCATTTTATCCAGAATTTAATCTTTTACATGTAGATGTATAAGAGAGGTGAAAGGACTGCTAGAATTGAAAAGTTCAATAGGGCAAAACCAAAAAACAAACAAACAAACAAAATCTATTGTTCTGTGTTCTTGCCTCCCCTAGCACAGGTATTCTGAAGTTGTTCTTAGCTTAGCCAGCCAGTCAACATAACACCTGTCTTTTTTTTTTTTTTAATCCTATGTCTTTGACCATGTACTTCTTTATACCCTGTTTAGAGTGCTGGCCTGGCCTAAATGAAGAGACCATCACCATCTATTGCTTTTTATATCCTGCTTTACAGTCATTGGTCAATCCCTTCCAGAGCTAATCTCTTGTTTGACTAAGGGCTGATAAAGGATAAAGGCCCTGGATTCCTTGATCTTTGGGTAAGAGATGTATAGGCTACGTTAGCTCTCAGCATTTTTCAGTGAGGCAAAGTTCCAGCTGTCCATGGACAAACCTGCTTGGTGACAATCCAGGATTAATCCACTTTCTTCTCTGATTTGTATTACCTAGGATAATCTCTCTAGTAAAGAATGTGCTCTTGTGAATAACTGAGGGTTCTAGAGACCTAAACAAAACCACAAACTCTGGGAGAGCAATTCCTCCAGTAACAGTGTATGTACAAAGACATGCCAGAGCTACCAGATATCCTAGCTTTTGCAGGGATTTCCAGGCCAGTGGGAAACCCTGGTTTCAACCTCCCTCTCAAATAAAAGGTGAATGGAGCTTGAGAAATTACACCCAAGTCTGTTCTCTATTCTATGCACACACACACACACACACACACACACACACACACACACACACAGTCTGGAGGGTGTTGAGGTGGGAGAGACAGAGACAGAGATACAAACAGATGGAGGAAGGAAGAGAGAGAGAGACAGGTGAACACAAACATGTTTGATTTTCATTTAGTTAAAAAGGGATATGGAATTTAAAAAGCATTCACTTTTGGTAAGCTTTCTGTTGGTTGTCTATGTTCTGGAGCCTGGTTTCTACTATGTAACCAGCTCAGGATTACCTTGAGCTTGCAAGTATCTTGCCAAAGGTTCCCTCATGGGTTTCCAAGCAAGTGGATTATTCAGAATGCCTAGTCCAAGTCTTTGGTCCAAGTTGTAGTAACTTTGTTTTTCATAGATGATCCAGACACTGAAGTCTGACTAGGGAAATGGTTTGAAGGGCTAGGGACAGCAGGGCCACCTGTAAATAGTGACCACATGGGAAAGAGAAGTTACAGTTCCTATTATTTTGGCATGAGAATAACAGAGATTGGTCAACAAGACCACAAGCCATTGGCCCTGTGGCGAGATGGTTTCAGTGGGTCTCAAGGACACATTTAACCATCAAAACTCATAGGGAAGGAGAGTTAGGGGGACAGGCTCTGAAATTCCAGGGTTGCAAAGTGGATACTTGAGAGTGAGATTGTGATTTGAAACTACACCCCCACCTCTGCAGCAGCAGGGCTGGAGTACTGTAATCGGACAGAGCCAGACCAAGGGTTATGCTTTGCTTCTGCAAGTACATCCCAAAGCTGCCCTGTAACTGCAAAGTAGACGTGGGCTTTCTTCTCCTCTTTACAGTTTATTGGCAGAGTATCAAACATTTTATAGGGCAAGCGCTGCCACCCGCCCAGCTGTGCTCAGCGGTTACTGCCAGCAAGGATGTTGCAGTTGGGACTCACACTAGGGTAACTTCGACTTTAAAAGCTTGCTTTTGAATGCCTCCCTTCATGCCCTTTTAAATGTTGCAAATCAAAGAGGCACATGGGGAGGCTGGGTGACTGGCAACCTTCCCACCATGGTGATGAGAATATAGCCCTTTGTATAGCTAGAGCAGCTAGAGGTGAAGCAGGGGGAGGAACACAGGCAACTTATCCAGGGGGCCCGAAGCACCAGCTATGAGTGGGACACATTGCCTGGCCGAGGTCAGGCGGGCACTGAGGATGCTTCATCAACTGCCAACAGTATCCCGAGGCTTCTTTATAGGCACTGGTGCCATTGTTCAGCTCCCTCCTTTCCTTCCACCTTTCCTGGCTTTCATATTTATCCATTCAGTCACTGTTAAGAGTTCCTGCTAAGTGGAGGTACCCACTACAGAACAGATCAACAGATTTACTATAAATTCAAGGAGTCCCTGGGCCCCTGACCTGCACTAGCCCTCTCCACAAGGTGTCCCCTGATAATGTTTGTAAAAACTGTAAAAGACAATGTTACAGGAATGGCAGTCCTCTACAGACCCTGTCTAGCTAACTTCCCTTCAGCCTCTTTCTCATATGGTGACAATGAAGTGACCCTGAACTCTTTTGGGATCCAGCAGTGGGGAAGTTGAATTAAAGATAGGGTTTTGTGTGCTATGTTCATGTGCTTTACAGTCACTTGCCATGTAAAACTCAGCCGTTGCAAACCATCTTGAACATAGAAGTGGCTTCCACAAATATAGATACACCCACTGTACTGGCTGGTCCAGCATTGCAACCCACAGACAGGGAAACCCCTACAACAAAGGCACTGGGAAGTTGATTGCTTAGGTATTACAGTCAATTCAGACTATATAAGGTTAGCTCAATGGAAGTTGGAAAAGACAACAATGTGAAAAAACATGGTATGTGACCAATAAGGAAGGCAAAGTTAAAATAAAGTTTTCTGAATGCTACAACACAAATCTTGATCTTGATCATCATGCTAGAAGAAAGGTCAGGCATATTTCTTTTATTTCAAAATAAAATGAGAGCTGGATGTGGTGGCAGGCTTTGAATTCCAGAACTTGGAAAGTGAAGCAGGAGAATCACAAGTTCAAGGCCAGCATGGGCTTCATCAGGAGACCCCACCACTACCACCTCAATAGAACCATACGAAGCAAGCAGAAACAAAGACAGCTCTAGAAAAGGAGAAGAGGAAAATGTGCTTGCAAAAATTGTCAAATAGAGATATGATCAAATAATAAATCTAGGGACTATGAGAAGAAAGGTATTTGACTGGTATCTTGGACTTTGAGATCGAAAAATAAATCTGTGATTTATTTCCTTGTTATAAATACACATCCACTTTTAGAGTCAATTTTCTATTAATATGTTCCTTATTGTTTTTCTAAATGGACCTCCTGGGGCTGGAGAGACAGCAGTCTGAAAACTGCTTGTTGCACAAGCTTGAGGACCAAGTTTAGATCTCCAGTATTTAAAACACAAAAGAAAACAAAACGAAAAAGCAAACAATAACAGCAACAACAACAACAACAACAACAATAACAAAACCCTGAGCTTGGCAGTGCAAATTTGCAATCCCAGTGCTAGGAGGGGGAAACAAGATGACCCCTGGGGTTTGCAACCCAGATATCTGCCAGCTCCAAGCTCAATGAGAGACCCTGACTCAAAAAAAAAAAAAAAAAAGACCTTTGGTCTCTACACACATGTTCACATATATGTATATGCATACCCTCACATGAATGCATACATATAAGAACACAGATACACACGAAAGAAAGAAAGAAAGAAAGAAAGAAAGAAAGAAAGAAAGAAAGAAAGAAAGAAAGCTATCTAAATTAAATAAGTTTCAAATGCCATCAAAACCAAAACCCTTCAGCCACAGAATAGAGATACAAGGAAAAGAGCATGTAAGACCTGGCCACCAGCTTCAGCAATCTCAGAGGCCACCAGGCAGGCTAAAACATAAACTAACAATTACAGAGTGTCATCAGGGAGTACAGGGCTTTGGCCTCCTATTTCTTGTTCAGATTCTATAGGACTGTTCTGGATCTCAGTGTGCCTTGCTTTCTCTCAACAGAACCGTCTATCCTTTCTTACACAGGAGGTGTGGTTTGAATAAGAATGGTCCTCATAGGCTCATATATTTGAATATTCGGTTGTCAGTTGATGGACTGTTTGGAAAAGATTAGTAGATGTGGCCTTTTTGGAGAAAGTTTCAAAAGCTCAAGCCATTGCCAGCTAATTATCCCTCTCCCTCTCCCTCTCTCCCTCTACCTCTCTCCCTCTCCCTCTCCCCCTCTACCTCTCTCCCTCTCCCTCTCCCCCTCTACCTCTCTCCCTCTCCCCCTCCTCCCCTCTCCCTCTCCCTCTCCCTCTCCCTCTCCCTCTGCTTTGTGTGCTCGTAGTCTTAACACTTATGCCCTCAGCAATTGTTCCAAAGCCATACCTGCCTGCCTGCTGCCATACTTCCTGCCATAATGGTTATGAACTCTACTATTCTTTGGATTTGGAAGCCTTACATAAATACTTCTTTTTATAAGTTGCCTTGGTCATGGTGTTTTGTCAGAGCAATAAGAAAGCAACTAAGGCAGGGGTCTCTCTAACATCTCCCTAGACCCAAACCTCTGAATTTATTGTTTGGTTGGAACACCCTGCTCATCCCCTGCACAAGATAAGAAACCCTGTTTGCTTGTCTTCCCTCAATCCCATCCACAAGGGGAAAACTCTGAGCTAACAAGTCATCTCTCTTCTTCTCTGTACTTTGAAATATCCAGTCACAAGTACCGATCCAGGGGCTCAGCTTCTTTGCCTTACAAAGACATAATCCTAGCTCCTAGCTCACAAGACATCATCTCCTTGCTTGACTTCCATGACCTCCACCTGAGAAATCAGTGAACTCACCTGAGAGCTGCTTCTCAATAAACCTGCCTTAATATTTCTGATTTGGCTTCATTTGGTTCATTTTGTTGGTGGAGAAACCTATCATTTATCACTTACTTCATTAAAACATCTCTCTCCTTGCTTTGTCTTCATTAGTGCATGTATCTCTGTGTTTGCCTGTATAAGTGTATATGTGTGTACATATGCATTCATGCATGCAGATGGAGGCGAGGCTGTCAACTTCAGGTATCACCCTTTCTTGCTCTCCACCTTATGCTTTGAGAGTGGGTCTTTCACTGAATCAAGTGTTGACTGCTTTGACAAGACTAGCCCACCACTGAGCTCCTAAGATCTGTCTTTTCCAGCCCTGCCCTTCCCATCTCTGGGCAAGTACTGCACTCCTCAGCCTTTCTGTCCTCTCTTAAACTGTGTTAGGCCATCCTACTTTTATCCTCAAGGAAGTTATACAATTATTTGTACAAGGCAAGATAGTGCCTTCCAAGAGAGGGATTAAGTCATCTGCCTTGACCTAACAATTCCACTAACTTGCTTTACACTTGCTCCTTGTTTTCTTCCTATATTCCCCACTAAGTTATACGTGTCTGTACAGCTTGGATGAAATGGTTAGGGAATGAAGCACATATATTAAATTTAAAAAGAAATAAAATTTCAGGGTCCTGAGTATCAAGTGTCCCCGATCTTTTTTCTGTGCACAGTACTGAACTGGGTCCCATTGAAGGGAAGGAGAGGAGAGACCAGAGAAGATAATGGTCTTCTCTGCCACACTGAACAAAAGCTTTACTTTGTTTTCTGAATCCAGCATGCTTGGTGGCATGACGTCAATGGACATTTTCTAAGGGAGAGGAGAGACAGGAAGAGGGACAAATAAGCACTGACATTACTTCATTTCATAAAAGAAATCTCTCAGCTTTTCTGTGTTTTCATTCAGTGTAGTCTCTGCTTTTCAAATGTGCATCAGGTCTTCCGTCTAACTTTGAGGAAGGTACCAGTCTGGTGGTTCTTTCCTCTTGCCTATGGCCTCAGAGTATCCAAAGTCCTCCAGAATATAGTTTCAATAATCACCCTCTGATTCATGGATGTAGATTCTGACTTTCTACTGCTCAGCAAAAGCCTTTTTACACACACACACACACACAATCTATCTATCTATCTATCTATCTATCTATCTATCTATCTATCTATCTATCTATCTATCTATCCTCATATCCAGACTCTCTCACACACTCACATTTACACAATCATACACTCACTCACTCTTTCATATCCAGACTTTCTCACACATTCAAACACACACACACACACACACACACACACACACACACACACAATTCACAATATACTCACACACATCTAGGAGGATGCCTTTTCCCTATACTGACTCATACAATCTCAGCTACATTATTTGATTTTTGTTCATATTCATCTATTACCTGAAACATCTGTTGAAGGTCACTGGTGACCAATTTCCAAATACATAGGCACTTTAGGTGGTTTTCCAATCGAAACCATGCTAGCCCAAGGCACTAAGGGACATCAATACATTTCTGAAATTCTTTCCTCTAGTGGCTTGAATGACATCGAACTGTGAGGCTACTTCTTGTGCCTGCCCATGTCTTTCTCATGGCAAGGCGATTTTGTAAGGAGAGATTTTTATTTTCCACAAAAATAAACCACACTATGCCTATACAGGCTGTCTCTACTACACGGTTCAGGCTACGTAGTGGTACTTCTGCTCCAGAGGAACACTGATGATGGAGCATGAAGAAAGTGGCTGAGAAGTGGCCAAGTTTACGGAATCATGCTATACCAAGGCTGCAAAACCCGGAGAAAAAGAGGACCTGAAGAGGAAGGAGCAAATGGGTTCCAAGTGTCTCACCACTGGGCTGAGTCTTTGGTTCACTGTGGTAAAGGACATTATAATGGCCACTGTCATATTAGAACAGAAAGGAAGTCTCCCACTGCCAGCGCCCCAGAAGCCTCTGTGCATCATCAGGTAAATTTAGAAAAGGCACTTCTTTCTTTATCAAGTCAAAACAAGACACAGTTCGATGTCCAGGCTTCATGCACTTACCTTCTTATGCAGTGGATAGCTGCACTACCTTACACAGAAGCAACACACTGGGTAATAGGCTGTCACTAGGAGCATTCAGCTAATGGGATAGTAATGCTTTTGTTTGATAAAGAATACTTCTGTGTGTAGGTTGGGAGTGATATGTGATAGTATCCATGCTTATGTGAACACAGAGGCCAGAAGAAGGTATTGAGTATTCTGTTCTACCATTTCCTGCCTTATTCCCTTGAGTCAGGGTTTTTCATTGAACCTAGAATTCAACATTTATTCAGTTACTATGCCTGATTAACAAACCCCAGCAATCCCTTTTTTGTCTTTGTTCCCACAACACAGGAATTTACAAGAGAGCAGCTTTTTTAGGTGGATGCTGGGATCTGAACTCAGATCTTCATGTTTGTGTAGAAGGCGCATTTCCCCCACTGAGCCATCTTCCCAGCTCCAAGACAACAGTTTTAGTCGTGTTCATGATCTGATTCTGAAGATGTGCAAACCTGAGGAAAGAGACAAATGGTAGAAATGGGGAGTGGGCGGGAGAGAGATGGGGGTGAGATAGGGAGAGAAGGAAAAAGAAAGGAAGGAGATAAAGAGGAAAAATGGAGCATGAAAGATACAGGTAAGAAAGGGATGGTTCAACCATTTAACCTTGGATTTTAATATTTCCTAACATGCCTGGCTCATATTGTCCTGTGCTAATGACTTCCAGCTATGTCTGCCCGTAACTACCCATTACTTTTCCTGTTTTGCTTTCTATTTGAATCTCAATTTTGTTCTAGGTGACCAAATTTCATATACTTCAGTGGTTCTCAACCTGTCCACAAATTACACTTTCAGTGAAACTACCAAACAAATTAACACACACACACACACACACACAGAGAGAGAAAGAGAGAGAGAGAGAGAGAGAGAGAGAGAGAGAGAGAGAGAGAGAGAGAGAGAAATTTGAGAAATTTTGAGTATGAAGCCTAGGAATCTATCTATACATATTTTTTTCTATAGATACTTATTTCTGTTAGGATTGAAAGCAACTGAGTCAGCCATAGATACCCTTTTCTTGTTTCTCAAATATTGCTCTTTAGCTTGCTTCCTCTAAACATACAGGATAATGGGTGAACTGCAGAGGTTTGCAGCACATAGACACAACTTTCTCCTTTTTCCTGGTACAAATATAGATACAAAGCCTAAAGATAACCAGCATATTGCCATCCCTAAAGAAAATAAATGAAGAGGCTCTGCCAAAGCCTGACAAATACAGAGGTGGATGTTCACAATCAACCATTGGACTGAGTACGGAGACCCCAAAGGAGGAATTAGAGAAAGGACTGAAGGAGCTGAATGGGTTTGCAACCCCATAGGAAGAACAGCAATATCAACCAACCATATCCCCCAGAGCTCCCAGGGACTAAACCAACAATCAAAGAGTACTCATGGAGGGACCCATGGTTCCAGCTGCATAAGCAGCAGAGGATGGCCTTATCTGGCATCAATGGGAGGAGAGGCCCTTGGTCCTGTGAAGGCTCAATGAACCAGTGTAGGGGAATGCTAGGTGAGGTGGGTGGGTGGTTGGGGGAATGGGATAGGGGTTTTGTGGAGAAGAAACAGGGAAAAGAATTAACATTTGAAATGTAAATAAATAAAATATCCAATTAAAACAAAAGAAATAAAATGAAAACCAAAACTGAACTCCAAATGAGTAAGCAACTCTTTAAAACAAGTTCTACACTTAACAATCACATATGGCTGCACTGTGTCTTCATAAGAAATGCCCAGTCAATAGCAAAGTTTGGATGGAGGAGAGACTCAGGGTGCCCTCCCGTCACTGATACATAGTTTCCACTGTTTAATTCAGGGAAAGAGAGAGTTTTTGTCTTCAGCTGCATATCCACTGTTAACCCCATCAGGCTCCGATGGATAGTCTCAGGTCAGTGGCCAGGCAGATAGATAGCTCTGGTTAAATTAAATTGGAAGGAAAATAAAACCAGAAGTCATAAATCTGGGACGGGGACAGATGTGGGAAGAAGGGATCAATAGGGAGTGTGGGGACATGAGTCACCAGAATGAATTATATACATGGATAACATTGTCAAAAACTACCTTAAAAATAATTTTTAAAAAAGTGCCACAGTTTATAAAATGGAAAGATGGAAAAAGCCTGAACTTCAAAACATAATAAGCTTCTGCAGCAGCTCCTACCGACTAACCGTGGGCTTACTTATGAGAAAATTGAATCTTTATTTTGTAAGCAGTAGGTAATTGAATTTTCTATTTGCAAGTAAGAGCATTTTACTTGAATTTCTGCTATTTTTTTTATGCTTCATGCTATTATAATTTTTTAAATTCCTTTGGTATCCTGAGAGGTGCAGCCCATAATAATGTTTATTGTTGCAAGATATTTGATCACACAGTGAACCCTTGTGTTGTTCACTGGGAAAACCTGTTTCTATTTGTGGTGTAGCTCAACTTTAGCACGCACCTTTAATCTCTCTGAAATACAGAAATGCCCTTACTTCACACCTTTAAAGCCAAACAATGAAGGTAAAGTTAGTTTGTAGAAGGAAGCACCTATGTTTGAAACTGATGTCTAATTGAGTGGAAGACTTTGATGATTCAGCGATAGATCTGACAAAATAGGATTTGACTAATTCTCTTAAGAACAGAGAGTAACAGCACTCAGGAGGCAGAGGCAGGTGGATTTCTGAGTTCGAGGCCAGCCTGGTCTACAGAGTGAGTTCCAGGACAGCCAGGGCTACACAGAGAAACC
>NC_034595.1:62365713-62373172 GCF_900095145.1 Mus pahari
GAGAGAGAGAGAGAGAGAGAGAGAGAGAGAGAGAGAGAGAGAGAGAGGCAATTTTACAGTTTTACCTGGACAGTTTTACAGAAACAGGTTGTAAAGAGAAAATAAGCTAGACACAGGTGAAGACAGAACAAGCCAGAGACTAAGAAGGAGCAGGAAGATTAGAACATATTACCAAAGTTAGTTTGAGGCCAAGCAGAGCAATTCAGTCAGAGGCTGTCAGAGAAGCCATATTGAACCCGTTAGCATGGAGAGGAGTTTTGAACCGGAACAGCTGAGTTGACCAGCCAGCCAAAGATCAGAGAGAACTAGGAAGAGGTGAGTTTCTTCAGCAGCAAGTCTCAGAGTCTGAAAACATACTAAGCCTAGGTAAGATGGTACAGAGGCTAGAAACTTTCATGACTAGGCCAAGGTTAGCACACAGAGGCAGTAAGCCTTTTACTGTTTATAGTTCAGAGGATGAGTTATTTTTATGATGAAAATACTCAATGGACTTTTTATAGAGTTTATTGTACCAGGTTTCCAGGACTGTCATTCAAAGTACCATAGACTGAGTGACTTAATAGAAGTCTGAGATCAAAGGGCCAAGTTGTTTTCTTCCGGGGAGTGAAGTTAGTATTTTGTCAACTTGATACAAGCCAGAGTCATCTAGGAAGAGGGAACTTCAGTTAAGAAAATGCCTCCATCAGATTGAACTATGTGCAAGCCTGTGGGGGTACTTTCTTGATTCATTGTTGATGTGTGAGGTCTCAGCTCACTACAGAAGGAGGCAACCCTGGACATGTGGTCCTGGGTTGTATCAGGAAGTAGGCTGGACAAACCATGGGGAACAAGCCAGTAAACAACACTCCTTCACATGGCCTCTGCAGCAGCTCCTGCCTCCAGGTTCTTGAGTTCTTGCCTTGCCTTCTGTTTGTGATGGACTGTAATCCGTAAATGAAAATAAATCCTTTTATTCTCAAGTTGCTTTGGCCACGGTATTTACCACAGCAATTGAAAGCAAACTAATACAGGAATTCGTACCAGGTTCGTGGAGAGTTGCTGTGACAGACATGTGTTGTTTTTAGGATTGTGGAAGGCCTTTGGAACTTAGGGATGGAAAGACCCTTGAGTGCTATAGATTAGTGGGATTCTCTGTGGAAGCTTTGAAGATAAGAATACTGAGAGAAATGTTAGCAGTTGAGACTTGGCTTGTCAAGTTTCAGAGTGAAGTAAAGACTCTATTATTAGGCTGTTTGCATGATGTTTTGAACTGAGAATTTCTGCCAGCTGGGGCAGAAGATTCAGCTTTAGTTAACAAGGGAGCAGCACCTCTGAAGTAAAACATTTGCTTTACTGATACTATCTATTGGGATTAGCTGGAGCTGAAAATTCATCTGTGATTAATAAGAAGCACCATTGAGTTGAAATTTTCTAGGTTTTTTTTTTTTTTTTTTTTTTTTTTTTTTTTTTTTTGGCTCAGCACACAGAAGCTGTGGTCCAGAGGGGATCATGGTTGTATCTCAAACTGTCAGCTGAACATTTCAATGTGTAAGAGTCTGTGCTGGAGAGATGGCTCAGCAGTTAAGAGCACTGGCTGCTTGCTCTTCCAGAGGTCCTGAGTTCAATCCCCAGCACCCACATGGTGGCTCACAACTATCTGTAACGGGATCCAATGCCCTCTTCTGTGTATCTGAAGGCAGCTACAGTGCACTCCTATACAATAAATAAATAAATAAATAAATAAATAAATAAATAAATAAATAAGAGTCTCCCATATTCCTGATTTCAAGGCAGGAGAGCTTCAGCATTAAAGCGGTCATGGAGATCAGATGGAGCACTATGAGAAGCCAGGAGAGGCCATTGGTAAAACCTAAATTGTAGTGGAGGCCCCAGGGTTTAGAGAGGGCATGGGGAGAAGTGGAGGCTTGGCCTTATGAGGCAAGGTTGGAGTCCTTGAAGAGGGTCCTGGAGAGGCTACTAATGAAAGCGCAGCCTTGGTTTCAGTAGAGGCCCCAGAATACTGGAGATGCAAGGATGTCCGTCTGTCTACCGGAGGCTGCTGGGAGGGTTTAAGTGAAGGAGAAAGGGTACAAACTGCTGCTCTGAGAAGCTGCAATGGCTGCACTGAGCTGGGCTGGCTGGTGAGCGAAGTGCTGGGGAGCTCCTGGTGGCAAAAGCTTCAAGAGCATGTTCTCTTCCCAGACAGTGTTTCAGTTCTTGTGACAGATGCTCTCAGATGATGGAGTAATTCTCACACACACTTATTCCTTTTGGATAGGATCTTATATACGGTTTGGGGATGGGTTGGGTCTGACAGCAGATGCTTCCTATTGGCTTGGCCTGAGATGCTTCATTTACATGAGAAGAGGCTTGGGAGTGTTGCCCATACATGACTGATGGCCACAATTCTCTCTTTGGGGGACTGTGGCTACATGGCAGTGACAAGGGCTTGGTGCTGGGAGCAGGTGAAGCACCTACGATCCCTTCAGGGTTCTCAGGGCTTCAAGACTTAGCTTGATCTTACCAGGCTTCCTCTCACAGTCCACCACCCCACACAAGGACTGTGAGATGACCACCAAGAACAGTAGCAGCTGAGGAGTGGAGTCAACCTTACCTTACTAAACAAGCTATGAATGCCAGAAGCTGAGCTTCCCAAATTCTTTGTACCCTAGAAGACCATGAGAAAGTCTCAGATGATGGACACTGAGCTAATTCTACTGTTGGGATTCAGTTTTACTTTGATTTAATTATGACTGTATCTTTCTTGGTTAATCTCTCATGAGTAAGAAATTTGTAACTTTTTATTTTTTTTTACAGGAGCTAACTGTTAGAGAGTTTGCATTTAAAAGAGATATTGAATTGTTTAAAGAGTTTGAACTTTTAAAGTACTTAAGACTTTTAAATTTATATACTTTTTATTGTGATATTGACATGATATGTTGAGGAAAAACAAGAGGAAAGATTATGACTTAATAGTAGTATATTTGTAAGAGTCTATGTTGACTAGTGGTTGTTTTTGTTTTTATTGTTAGTTAGTTAGTTAGTTTGTTTGCTTTTGCCATTTTGACCCATGCTAGAGTCATGTGGGAAAAGAGACCCTCAACTGAGAAAATGCCTTCAATAGATTGCCCTGTGCACAAGTCTGTAGGGGGTATTTTCTTGATTAATGATTGACATTCATGTTCCCTGACCACTGTGGGAGGTGCTATTCATGGATGGGTGGTCTTAGGCTGTATAAGAAATCAGGTTGATATATTTGGTTAATATCTCTGGAAGGGATAACCAAAGGGGGTGTGTATCTAGGGAAAAGGAGAGATGGGAGGAAGATACTGGGGGAGGGGAGAGAAGGAAAAAATGCAATTAGGATAGAATATATGAGAGAAGAATGAAAAGAAAAGAAGAGAAAAGAAAAAAAGAGAAGAGAAAGAAAAAGAAAGAAAAGAGGCCACGGTAGCCATGGGGAACAAGTAGCATCCTTTTATGTAATTAAATCTAAGCTTCTGCTTCAGTTCCTGCCCTTAGCTCCTTCCAAATGTTCCATGACTGTGGACTGTAACCAATGAATCGAATAAACAATGAATCGAATAAATGATTCTCTCAAATCATTTTTGTCAGTGTTTTATCATAGCCAAGGAAGCATCTAGAACAAACCTTTTTCATTACCATGTAGACAGCTGCCTTCTTCACCTGGTGCCTTCCCAGGGCTATGCATAGTATATGTTAAAATCCTAGTCTCATCTCATGAAGACAACAGGAAATCACACCGACTGGTTCCAGTGATTAAAATGTAGGCCAGGTCTTAGAGAACTGTGTTGACTTGTTGGCTTTCTGTCTGCTTTGTAATGGAGAAAGTAGGACTGGGCCTCCCAAGGCCCTTTGCTAGGTCAGAAATCCTGCCAACTTCTAAAAAAGTGGCTTGTAACCAGGATTTGAAATTTCGTCTTCCACTCCCACCACTCCCACTCTGGCCCATTACTCATGTCTGTTTACCCTGAGGTGGTTATATAGAAACGTGGACATGATCCTTCACTGGCTTATTACTTTCTAAAGCTCAGCCGGAGGAATGAAAATCTAATTCTTATTGACTGAGCTAGCATCTTACTTAGGGAGACAAGGTTAATAAAACAAAGCATTCTTCTGGGTATCTATTATTACATGTAACAGTAGAATACATCTTAAGCCCAAATGCATTTTTCCGAAGGGTATAATTCATACTGCTCTGTACCAGAAAATTCTTCCAACACAGTGATTTCTGATTCAGTGTCTGTATGTGTCTGTACATGTTTGTATTCATAGGGGTGTTCATGTGCATGTGTGCATGTGTATGACCTCATAAGGTCAGAGGTCAACACTGCTGTCTCTGTCACTTTCCACCTTGTTTTTTGAGGCAGGGTTTCTCACTGAACCGGCAGCTCACTGATTAGGCTAGTTGGCTGTCCAGCAAACTGCTTGGAGTCCTGTTTTGGTATCCACAGCATTGGGGTTACAGGTATGCCACTACACTATGTGAGTACTCGGGACCAAACTTAGGTCCTCCTGTTTATGTGACAAGCACTTCACTGACTGGGTTATCTTCCCAGGCTCTGTTTTATCTTTTAATCACAAACTGTATCAGAGACTTCTGAAATCATTAAGGTTTTCATAATGTTCTTAGTGATAAAAGTAAGCAAAGCATTAAAGATTAGAAATGGTTCTACTTTAAGGTGCATAGAATTATCAACTTAGATGAAAGGAACATGCTTTTCACAATAGAATTCTATTCAAGTACAAGATAACAAAATTATTTGTATGACATCTGTTCTGTGATAATAATAATACTATAATGGCCACAGTCATCATGAGTATTTGGTGTATTTTGCCTTACCTAATTGACATATTTGTTACTGATAATACTAAAATGCACAATACTGAATCATCGTTCTATAGCAAAATGAGGACTGCCTTTGAACTAAGATAGTCATACCTTTAAATCCATGCTGTGCTAGCTATTGTCATTGTTCTCGGGCAAGCTGATTTATTTGAACTTTTCTCCCTGTTTTGTTAAATGGGAATACTGAACTCTTGCTGAGTCATGTGTGGAAAATCATCATGTTCCTAATGTAGCTTGTACAGCACCCGATATGCAATACCCATTGAATAGAGATGATGTCTGTCAATATTCTTTTTACTAATGAAGACAATTTTTTTTGCTAGAGTTTAGTTCCCTTGTGGATACTGAATTTTAATAATTGTCAGTCATCAAGAGAGGTGTTTAAAAATATCCCTGATTGTCTGGCTATTCTGAGATACCATCCTCAGTTCAAATAAATGCAAAGTAGATGGCATAGAAGGAAAAGTCCTCTCAAAGTGTTCCTTAAATGAGGTAGTGAGATTAGGGTTCACACATTCCGCTGGGCTTGCTTCCTAGAACATTTCATGCAGGGAAAAAAGGAGAAGTTCTGAAGCTTTGCTGTCTCTGCCTTAGTGTTGCCTGCACTAAATCTCCTGGAGATATCACCACTGAAAGTACTGCCTCTCACACTGAATCTTTTCCCAACATTCTATGGCCAGGGTTTAGGGGCTAGCACCTGACTTGAATGCAGAGGCAAAAGAAAGAGCTGAGACCTGGAGTCAGTCACAGCAGGGGGGACAAGAGTGACACACAAGCCACCTCTGGGCTGAGGCAGGGATGCTCCTGTCCTTGGCTTGAAGGCTAACTCATCAAATTCAAACTGAACCTGGTGGCCTTCAGAAGACTTCTGACTTGTGTAGTGCTGATCTGAGAACAGAAAGGAGAGGATTCACCTGTTGCCTGATGTCACAGGGTGGGTTAGGGAGGGTGAGGCCATGCCATAGGGCTGGCAGATGGCAAAGGTAGTAACAATCCCATGATAGGTTGACTTTAAAGGCCTAAGTTTAAGAAGTCCATGGAAACCAAAGATCCCCACCCCAATGTCTGCTGACTCAATACATTTGCAATTAAGCACATTTTGCATGCAAACTTTTTAAATACAAACAAAAAGAAAGCTACTGCTATCCAGTAGGCATATATAATCTTGGGACAAGATCTAGGCCAAGTTAACTTGATCTCTAAGTGTATTTTCTCTTCCTCTGACCTATAAAGTGAGACAATTAGACTATTTTGAAATATCAGAAGATTTTTTCCCCCATGGATATTTTAAAAAGACTACAATGTAAGTAAAACCTCTGAAAAAGAACATGATAAAGCATTTAATCATTTTTCAGTTAACAGGGAATTTCTTTTACTGTTTGCTGCTTGATTTAACTTACATAAGCCTTATGAAGTAGGGATTGTTATGGTACCCATTTCACAGGTGAGGAAAGTGAGGCCTAAGGAGTGAGTGATCTAACTAGAGTAGATTTAGAGTCAATAGAATAGCTCAGCATGGGTAGAAAACCAAGTCTTCAGAGAGCCACCCCACACCTCTCTTCTTATACACTGCTGCTCTAGTTTTACTTCTGTTGTCATGAGAAAACATTCTCAAAAAGCAACTTAGAGAAATGGTTTGTTTTAGCTCAAAAAATCTGGGTTACTATTCATTGTTGCCAATCATTGAAGTCAAGATAGCACGAACTTAAAGCAGCTAATCATATCCTTAACCAAGAGCAGGGACACATGACAGCAGCTCAGCTCTTTTTTACTCTCAATATAACTCAGGATCCATGTCCAAAGGGATGGTGGTACTCACTTTTAGGCTAGGTCTACCCATATCAGCTAACATGATCAAGACAATTGCCTATTGATACACCATCAGGCCAAAAGGATGGAGACAGACGCTTATTGAGACTTCCCAGGAGATTCCAGACTGTATCAAGTAGCCATCACAAACACAGCATGAATTCTGGGTTCTTGGGCCAAACATCACCATAAACAGAGCAGGGGTTTAATCTTTTAAAATCTTTATTTAGTTTGTCAGGGCCTCACTACATAGCCCAGTGTGGCCTTGAACTCAAGATCCTCTTGACTCTCTGCTGAGTGCTGGTATTAAAGACCTACACCATCATGCATAGAGGCAGGGACATTCATGAATTTTAGCAATAATTTGATTTCTTTTATTATGTGGTCCAACTTAAACGAAACCTTATATATATTTCTTTAATCTCCAAAACCAGCTACTCAGTTACAAAAAGAGGTTAGTAAAGGGTTAAAAATCTAAGCCTAACCATTTAGAGATGTTTAACAGTGTGAATTCTTAGTGTGTTCCATAGCATGTATTACCAAGACAGATTTAATTTAAACACTTATTTTAAACTTCCTTTTGAACATGCCATTTAACTTTAAAAAGTTGCCTACTAACATGTGTGGAGCGCCGCCTCACATAGCCGGCCTCACATAGCCGTTACAGCCGTTGCTGGGAGTGATACTATGTTGCGCATGCATAAGCCAGGCCACACCCTAAGGGCCGGAGTGCTCGCCTCTGACATCACATCGTATGATTCGACCTGTGCCAATCCATCAGCGCCACGTCCGAGGCGGAGT
>NC_034595.1:62373224-62376539 GCF_900095145.1 Mus pahari
GGGTCTCCGTTTTTTGGAAGCTTGTGCTCTCCCTCTCAAGAGTATAAAAGCTTTGCTACAGAAGGATCCTGTTTGNGTGCCGCGTCGTTCTTGCTGGCGAGACGGTTGGCGCGGGACAAACATGTACCCAGGTAAAAGATCTTTACTATGAAATGAGAATGCTTCCAGTATTTTGGTATCATTCCTTGAACACGAATATCTGGGGTCAGATTAGCTCTCATGCTTTAAATAAATGTAAACTTAGAAGAAATGCACAGATTGACTGGTCTTGAACACTGAATGACAGGCAGCAGCAGTCTGATCACAATGTGAGTCTTGGGGTCTGTGGAAAAATACTTTCCTAGCTGTAGTGAGTATAGAGGGCAGGTATCCAAGCACTACCCTGTGACTCCATTGAACTGAGGAGGCAAGGCCAGGTTGGTAGTTTGGGGTATTGTCATCTTTAGTTCAAGGATTCTGAGAAAAAAATGAACTGTGCAGAGAGAACCCCAGAAAGCTATGAGGGGCTTCCTCAAACATTCAAGGCAGTGGAATAAATTTGGTTTGCACGGAGTGGGGCCCCTTGGGGCTTTCCAGGTAGCAGCTTCTACAGGACTTAAACAGCACAGAAATACTTAGGATCGCTGTGTTAAGGCACAATGGAACTTTGAACTTTTCCAAACAGAAAGAATGTCCTTACCCCTAATAGTTTGTAAATGTAGAGGTTCTTAGGTTTACACAAACCCAACCTTTACAGTCCAATGAGACAGATCATTCCCAGAAGACACCAGGCGAAACAAGCTTATTGTTAGTGGATGGGCAGGAAGTATAAGCAGAAATCTGTGTCAAGCTTGTCATCCAGGACCCAGGAAAGCTTCAGCAGAGAGGATGGGGTCTTGCCTATATGCATCTCATTACATGCTAGCTACAGCTACAGCACCTCACAGGGTACTCAGCTGGGGTGTTGGGTCATTTTGCTGGAGTCGCTGGCCTCCCCAAGAGCAGGCGTTCTAGGAGGAAAAAGACATGGCCTAGATGATAAGAATACTTTCCAGGTCCTGTGTTCAATTCTCAGCAACCACATGTTGGCTCACAACCACCTGTAATGGGGACCAATGCGCGCTTGTGGTGTCTGAAGAGAGCAATGGTGTACTCACATACATAAAATAAATAAATAAGGCCGGATAGAGCATGGGAGGGTGGGGGGCAGAGAATAATTTTCCTTTGTCCAGCATATTGCTTTCTTTTCTGCCCAAGGATTAAGTTAGCGAAGGCCATCTATGGAGACTTTGTGGTTACTACTACTGGCATTTGGCTGGTAAGCCAAGAAAGCTGGCCTCAGCAATGGAAACCATGTTCCAACAAAGTGTGGTCTACAGTAGACTCATCTCAGCAAACAAGCCTGTAAACAAACCTGCCAAACCCAGTGGGAAGCATAACTCAGAAACTAAGTTAAATTCTACCTGTTAGTGTGTGTGTGTGTGTGTGTGTGTGTGTGTGTGTGTGTATGTATGTGTGCGCTTTAGAAACAGCATAGGCTCTCCATTAGCAAAGTATACCATTATATCTACTTGGCTTTAAAATATGCAGCCAGTAATTAAACTGCCTGCTAACATAAAAATCAACACTTCAAAGAAAGCACAGTTCAGTGTTAAATGGTGTTATTAAAATACTCAGGAGCAAGTGAGATGGCTGATAGGGTAAAAGCATATACTGTGCAAGCCTGATGACCCAAGTTTGACCTCTGAGACCCAGGTAAAGGTAGAAAGAGGGAGCTAAGGGACTCTACATAATTGCCCATAGAACACCATATACACCTTAACACACAAACATGAGAACATGAGTTCAAATCCCCAGCACCCATGTAAAGGCTGGATGTGGTTGTGTAACTCCTGTACAGACAGAAGAGGCAGGTGGATCCTAGGGTCTCACTAGCCAGGCAGTGTGGATGGACAGAGGGCTCCAGATTGAGTGAGAGACCTTGTTTCATAAAACAAGGTGGATAATCAATTGTACTCCACATATACCTGGATAGTTGAGCAAGCACCAACATATATGTATGTACCATACACACACACACACACACACACACACACACACACGACTTTAAAGCTGTATATACTGTAATTATGTTTGAGAAATAAAGTGTTTTTTTTTTTTTTTTTTAGAAATGAGTTTACTATATAGCCCTGAGATACTTACACTAGTCTGGCCTGGAACTCACAGAGATCTGTCTGCCTCTGCCTCTGCCTTCTAAGTTCTAGGATGAACAGTGTGTACTACCATGTCTGACATGTTTAAGAATTTAAGAGAAAATGTGTTTGATAGAATATAAGCGGGGAAAGTTAAAGGAAGAGGAATGAATTCTGGCCTCCGGGAACTGTGGGTTGCACATGGTTGCATTCTTATTTGATCAGACAGGTATAAAATCTACTAATGCAATTTACTTCATAAATGGCTACAACTGATTATTTGATCATGTTAATAATCAGTATATAAAGGTCATTTGAAGGCTGATGAGATGGCTCAGCGGTTAAGAGCAGCAACTTCTCTTCCGAAGGTCCTGAGTTCAAATCCCAGCAACCACATGATGGCTCAAAACCATCCGTAAGAAAAATCTGATGCCCTCTTCTGGAGTGTCTGAAGACAGCTACAGTGTAAACACATATAATAAATAAATAAATAAATCTTTAAAAAAATAAATAAAGGGCATTTGAATCCACTCAGCATCTATATGTGTGTATGTGTGTCTTTCTGTCTGTCTGTGTCTGTGTGTAAGTCTATGAGGGTATAAATTTTCATATGTCTATTCATGGCTTTACTCTCCAGAGATTAATCTTTATTTCTTAAACTTTATTTCTTTACAAAAAAACTTGCAAATAAAATAAACATCACACATCAAAACTGACCAGACCCACACTTTATACATAACAATGAACTCTTTTAGAGTTTCACAATGGATTTTACACTTTCACTATTGGAGATATTTTTACATACTTATCTACCATTAAAAATGAAAAAAAATCTGATATAACTAGAGAAACAATTAACTTTATATCCTCTTTCAGAACTTTGATCCATTACCTGTATTTAGTCCTTCCTTACCCTTTAGCCTTTCTTGTTCTCTTTTCTTATATGTTATACTGTGCACACATGTTTATGTTACACACATACACACACACACATATATATATATATACATATATGTATATATACATATATACATATATGTACACACACATATATCTATATCTATATCTATATCTATATCTATATCTATATCTATATCTATATCTATATCTATATCTATATCTATATCTATATCTATATCTATAT
>NC_034595.1:62376554-62410865 GCF_900095145.1 Mus pahari
ATATCTATATCTATATCTATATCTATATCTATATCTATATCTATATCTATATCTATATCTATATCTATATCTATATCTATATCTATATCTATATCTATACATATATATACATATATGTATATATTTGGCTAGATTCTGCCAATAATCTCCCCATGTCTTTCCCTAACACTCTCCACCTCATTTTTGGAGACAAGACCTCTCACTGAATCTGGAGCTTGCCACAGAGGCCACGCTGGCTGGCCAACAAGCTAGCCACCTGTCTCTGTTCCCTCAGCATTGGAAGTACAGGAACACACTACCACAAATGGCTTTGTGAGTGTATGCTGGGGATCCAAAGGCAGGTCATCACTTTCCTGACTCAGCAATCTTCTTAGCCACACCTATTAACTTTTGTATATTTTAATGTGAAACAAACAAACAAAACAGAACAAAACAACAATGTAAGGAACCCCAGCTCACCTGTGGCTGATCTTTAGTCATCACATATACTTGGTCCAGGGAGTGACACTATTTGGAGGTGTGACCTTGTTGGAGGAGGTGTGTCACTGTGGGTGTGGGCTTTAATAGCATAGTTCTAGTATCCTGGAAATCAGTATTCTGCCAGCAATCTTCAGATGAAGATGTAGAACTCTCAGCTCCTCCTGAACCACGCCTGCCTGGTTGCTGCCATGTTCCTGCCTTGATGATATAGACTGAACCTCTGAATCTGTAAGCCAGCCCCAGTTAAATGTTGTTCTTATAAGAGTTACCTTGGTCATGGTGTCTGTTCACAGTAAAACCCTAAGTGAGACAACTTCATCCTTATGGCTTGCTCAGCCTATTTTCTTATACTACTAAGAATCATCTCCCTATGGATGATACTGCCCACAGTGGGGTGGTCCCTTCCATATCAACCCTTAATCAAGAAAATGCTGCTATGGACTTGCTACAGGCCAATTTGATGGAGGGATTTTCTCATTTCCGGTCCATGGTGACTCTAGCTTGTGTCAAATTGGCAAAAAACTAACCAACACACCAGGACTCTATAAAGATGCCATTTTACATGGACAAACAAAAATTTGTATTACAGACTGATATAGAGATTATCTTGCTTGCCTAAATCCAATATAACAAGGGCTGTAGAAGGGCCAGGAAACTTGGTAAGGTTGAGTGTGTTAGAAGCCCTGGAACCCAGAGATGGTGTTAGGAGCTTCACCTGCTTCTTTTTTTTTTTGGTTTTTCGAGACAGGGTTTTTCTCTGTGTAGCCTTGGCTGTCCTGGAACTCACTCTGTAGACNAGNNTGNCCTCGAACTCAGAAATCCGCCTGCCTCTGCCTCCCGAGTGCTGGGATTAAAGGTGTGCGCCACCACGCCCAGCCTTTCACCTGCTTCTGATCAGGCCCCTGTCACATGACCACACTCCTTTCATAGGAATGGGACCTATGGTCACAAAAATCAGAACAGAGTTCTCAATGCTAATGAGGTATCTATTGGCCCTGAGAGTTAGCCAATAAACTTCCCTTCCCTGACATTCCTTCCTGCAAAAGGTATTTAGTCTCTGGTCCACCCTGAGGAGGTGGCATGCACCCATTTTCCATGATGAACAACAACAACAACAACAGCAACAACAACAACAACAGTTTGGAAACAAGGACTGTCTCTCTAATCAAGAACTGCCATGGGGAGCATGGAGGAAGCCTTTGTCTACAGAGCTCCACCATCTCCTGCACAAGGCCCCTCTACACTCCCAGTCACCTCTAAGCTACGGACAATCACTGATGAGCTACTCAGGAGTCCCCCTTCCCTTCACGTTGCTCCTCAGCCTGCCTGACCCAACTGTTCCAAACTCCTTATGGCCCAGCAGCATATGGACATCCAGGAGTTTGGGAGCTCCTCCAGCCCAGGATCCTCATTGCAGACCTGTGGACCACCGACCTTCCATTCTTGACTACTCTGCACAATTTCCAGCAGTGACTGGACGCCTGGGAGTCAGCAAACCCCAGCTTGGTCGTCCCACATCTTAGGCTGTGTTTTCCCACCCCCTGAGCTATGTATCTATAGGTGCTTCCCTCTAGCCCAGCCCCTGAGGTGGCACAGGGTAAATGCAGTCTAGTGCTCCCCATTTTGGCTGCAGAGTTCCTACACCCTAGTGTGGAGGCAGAAGGCAAAACCACATCTGTGCAAGTGGGAGAGGGAGGTGGGGAGCGAGTATGAATGAGGAATATTTGACTTGCAACTGCTTGAAGATGGTAGGAAGGAATGCTGGAGGCCCCTAGAAGCTGAAAATGGTAAGGAAGTAGATTCCTTGCCAGAGCTTTTAGAAAGGAAGACAGGCTTGATGGCCTCTCTTTGAGTTTAGGTTGGCAAAACCTGTGCCTGACTTCCAATTTACTAAACTGTAAGTGAGGGAATCTGAGATTTTGGAAACCATTGAGTTTGTGGGAACTTGTTATGACAGCAATAAAAAGGTCAGTAGAGTATGAATAATACCAATAGCAACAATAGGACAAACAGAAACTACTCATCAGTAAGATGTCCACAGATTAGTAGGTGAAGCTGTAAAGATAACATTTCTGTATATATACAGTAACAGACTAGTAAATATAAAGAAAATTTAAGAATTGATCTTCATTACTATGAAGGAAAAAAAAAACTTAGTTAAATGCCCAGGAATGCTATAAAATTTCTGTGAAGAAAACCTGAAAATTTTGGTAAGGACACATAGTATGGTCTAGCAAAGGGAGATACATCTCATGCTCTTGGATGTATTTGCCAAGGGCCTTTCGGGAGTAACAGCAAATGGCTTTAGAACTCATGAAATGAGGCCCACTGATTAGCAGTCACAATGGGTGGGCCTCAGCATGACCACGAGTCCTGAGGACTTGATGCTGTTATGGAGTTTTGCTCTGCTTGTTGTCCTCACATCCCTCTTAATCTAGAATCATATAACTTTAAGGGTACTTCTAGCCCCTCACTGGGTGGTATCATCGGCACTCATAATAATAGTGCTTGATTTTCTTCAGGCATGGCTGCTGGAGCAGATTAATGATTCAATCACCACCCTAGGAAAGAACTTAGAGATATAGATTGTTAGCAATGGCCACCACCCTTAGAAAGCATTTGGAAAAATAAAATGGTTTTGAGATGATTTTACTACTGGCTCTAATGTAGAAAATCTTAGGGAACAATTTAAAGTTCAGAAAGGCACACTCTTATTAATTAAGCTAGGGACCTTTTATGGTCAGGGAACAAGGACAGTGGCAGCACTGGCTGACGTGACTCCCACTGAGGCTGGACGGTGATGACTGATTTATTGTGCCCATTTTTGCCCCCAGCTTCCTGATATGATTTAATAAGAATTGTTGAGTGGATATGCATTCTGAGGATTTAAAGTAGATATGACAGATTTTTATATAAAAATTTAAATTTGTTTATTTTAAAATTCCTATAAGATTACTTTTAATGATAACTAATAAAATAATTGATCCTTTCTTTGTAACTGCAAATTGCTGCCTGCCGGTAAGAGATACTGGCTGAGAAAACTATTTTGCTTGCCCACACTTTGTTAATCTATAACAAGTTGCTTACTCTTGAATGTATATGGGTTTTGGAAGTAATTTGTTTCCTTTACCTGGACTATGTAATGTTATTTTTTGTAAAGGTGTTAGAGAACATACTAAAAGAAAGCTAAAATGTAATCACATTGTAATTTTATATTGCTTGAAAAAGTATACTGGGATATATAAGCCAGGGGAGAAATAATAGAGTTGTTTGGACAGTGTTCCTTCTACACATCAACTATGCATATGTATGTATATGTGTAAAGTTTATGTGAGACTATGTTGGAGATACATTCCTTTCACTCTCCAAGTATGTATGTGTATGTGTATACATGTGTGAATATATGTATATGTGTAAAGTTTGTGTGAGAGTGTGTTGGAATCTTGTTCTATCATTCAAATCTGTATGTATGTATATACGTAAAGCTTATCTGGGAGTGTGTTGGAGCTTGCTCCATCTATCAATTATATATGTGTGTGTGTGTGTGTGTGTGTGTACGTTTGTATGAAATGCTTGGAGCCTTCTTGTTGGAGCTTTGTTCCAGCCATTTAATGTGTGAATGTGTATATGTCTGTCTGTCTGTCTGTCTGTCTGTCTGTCTATATGTATATATGTATATATTTGTATGTGTGAAGTTGCTGGAGCCTGTCTTTGCTTCGGCTATTCTTTCTTTCTCTCTCTCTCTCTATCTATATCTATATCTATATCTATATCTATATCTATATCTATATCTATATCTATATCTATCTATCTATCTATCTATCTATCTATCTATATATATATATATTTGAATTTACTCCCTTTTCTTCTCTCTAATCACTGGCTGCCACCGGCAGCAGCCTTGTCATTGCTGTCAGCGCCAACACCTGTCAGTTGCCATCAACATTGACCCTCATTGGCTGCCTGCCTCAGTTTACCCTTTGGTGTCAAAGCTAGTCTTTGGCATGTATTCGTATCAATACAAATACATTAATTCCCTGAAATATCAAGAAAGCTTACATTTTTACAATCAAAATTCCAGTTGGACCATCTGAGGAACTCAGTACAATTAGTCTACAATAAAAAGAAATGATGGAAGCCAGATATCAGGAAGTGGGAGCAGTGAAGCTGCAGACCCAGGTTAGAGATTGGATCTGAAAGGACCTGGGCTCCTCATAACCTTGCTCAGAAGTGCTTCATTTCGAAGTGGGCTACAGTCAATGCAGAGACATATACATGGTCAACATGCTCAGAAGAAGAAGCGCAATGTTCAGTCTTAAATGGGACATCTTTATTACATACACCCTCCTCCAAGGGTCAGGGAACATTGTGGAAGAGAAAGCAGAAAAAAAAATGTACGGGGCTGATGTTAGGGAAGAGTGCTGTGAATGGCTGTCTTCAGGACAAGGCATGGCTGCCACATTCATTAGGTCACAACAGGGTTGGGTAGCTAGAAAAGTCCTAATCAGACAAAATTTCTTTATAGATGAGCTGATGATTTCCAAGGCCACATGTCTTCCTAACGGGTTATTGGCAGCTCATAACTGCTGGAAAAGGAATTATCATTCTTCTCCAAGAACATGGCTACTGGCGGGGATCCTGGGATCCAAGGTTTCTCCCCACACCCATCCATATATGTTACTTATTGGGATTAGTGAGTTATCAAAGCAAACAAATAAAATGGAGTCATGAAGTTAGTCAGGAGAGGGGGGTCCTGAGGAGTATATGGAAGGAGTTTCAGGGAGAAGTTGGGATGTATATGATCATTGCATACATGTGTGAGTTTCTCAAAGAATACAAATACATTAGAAAATAGAACAACCAACAATACATTTTAATAAACATTGCTTAAGTCTTGTGAATAAATAATAATACTTTTGATTAAAAATTGAATAAATAATATATTTAATTAAAAAATGAACCTACCACAATAGAAACCAGAGTAATAAGTCAGTATGGTGCTTTAAAGAATAACAAGCGCGACACTGCAACAGAATATGAAACTTGAAGTTCAAACTTGAGTAGTTAATATATGACAAGGTGGTTTCACCAAGCGTGAGGGAGTACTGGACATTTAGTAGACCCTGTCAGGTAATGTAATTTAGTCTGGTCAGGGAAGAAACTGGATCATGGCTTACTTTAATATCATGTATAAGAAACAAGTCTTGATTTGCTCAGTATCAAAATGAGAAAGTAAAACTATAATGTTCGTGGGAAAACATATTACATTTAAAAAGAAACCCCATGACTGTTGTTTTCTTAAAATGTGAGGAGCTCAAACACCAACTGTGATGGTGAAAGAAAAAAAATAGGCTCATATGTTTGTACACTTGGTCACCAGTTAGTGGAACTGTTTGGGAATAATTAGAAGGCCATAAAAGATTTATGTCATTTCTTCTCTGCCTGTCTCTGTCTCTTGCCGTCTCTGTCTCTGTCTCTGTCTCTGGCTCTGTGTGTCTCTCTCTGGCTCTGTGTCTCTTTGTGTCTCTCTGTGTGTCTCTGTGTGTCTCTGTCTCTCTGTCTGTCTCTCTGCCTCTCTCTCTCTCTACCTGAGGATCAAGATATAAGCTCTCACCTGCTCCTGTTGCCATGCCTTTACTCCACCATCATGGGCTTTAAGCCTCTGAAACCATAAAACCCAATTAAACACTCTCTTTTTATACACTGTCTTGGTCATGGAGTTTTATCACAGCAATCGAACATTAACTAAGAGACACAATTATAAGACAAAAATGATTGCTAGATTGATAATAATGAATTTAGATGTTTCTTTTTACCATTAATTAAGAAATCTGGGAAACACTTGTAATTCTCTGACAAAGAGATTTTTGCAATGCCCCAAATGGAATTTATTAATTAATCAGATACACAGGATTACTATGAGAAAAATGGCCCCATTTTAAAAATAGCAATTTACACTAAATATAGAAGAAATTCTTGTACTCATAAAACCATGTGCTATGACTGATCACTAGTAAACCTGACAAAATTAAAAGCAAGATGGCATTGTCCATGTTGGGGTAACCAAGAGAGCTCAATAATGCAATGCTGGGAGGAATGTGACCTTCAGATGTTAGTGAATGATTTGTCTACACTTGAATACTTAATCACTTTTCTGCTCATTACATGTACATACACATATTTGTACATGTAAAATTGAGGCTGTCTTCTTCCTCCCAACTCCATGCTCCCAATAATAAGACTTAGACTCAAAATATATTTACAAACACCTTGCTATATACTCTTCTTTGACTAGATCATAACTAAAATAACCCAATTATTTTAACCTACATTCTGCCACATGGCTGGTTACCTGTGTGCAGGTACATGTGTCCATTTTATCACATCTTCTTGGGCAGATCTTCTGGAACCTTGCTCTATCCCAGAATCCTTTCTGCCTCCTGAATATTCCACCTTCTATTTCCTGCCTAAGCCATAGGCCATAGGTTTTTAAATTGAGAGGTGATGCATCCATACAATACACAAGATATTCTCTCTACATGCACATAGAAATTAGAGATCAAGCACAATGGAGGAAGTATATTTGCAACACAGAGAATAGACAAAATGATTAACTGAACATATAAAATTAAAAGGAACACAGAGAAACAACTGACTCAAAATGGGTACTGTAGCTACTAGGCTGTTTCCAGAGAGTGGATTGCTAATGAAACCATGCAAAGGTACTCAAGCGCAGCAGTAATCAGGGATGCAAGAGTAAAGCATAATGAATAACAGAAATACAGAGATTAAAAATGCAAACATCCATGGTGGAAAAAGCGAAAAAAAAAGCAGTCATATCTTTCTTGATGAAGCAGGAATTGGTGCAGCTTTGAAAGATGTTGCTTATTACTCTAAAGATCCCACATATGCAAAGCCTGCACAGGGTCCTTTCCAACTCAACACACATATATTAATAGACATATTCTAAAGGTTAACAATTATTTATCTGTGTGTCTTCATGTATATGTACATGTACACATAAGTGTATCAGGATACCAGGAGTCACACCGAATCTCCTGTAGCTGGAGTTACAGGTAGTTGTAAGCTGCCCAAAGTGGGTACTGGAAATTGAATTCTAGTCCTCTGGAAGAGCAAGTGCTTTCAACTGCTGAACCACCTCTCAGTTGCTAACATATTTCAGAACATTCATAACAGTATTGTTAACGAAAGCTAAAATATGAACAATTCAAATGCTTATCAAAAGTACATAAGATAAAGAATGTACACTTATAAGTCAATGTACATTTCTGTATCATAAGGAGATAAATCACAGAATATATAAGTATTAAATCTATTTAACATAAAACAAGACAAATTGAGCAGTACTGTAGTTTGGAAATGCATATAAGACTCTCAGTAATGGAGGTCATTGCAGGTTTACTATCAGGTAAAAGTTGGTAAGGCAACTTTTAAATGCTCAAGGCAGTTGTTTTTGTTTTTTGTTTTTTTTTGGCTCAGTTTCTCAACTGAGTGATAAAATCACAGGCACTTTCCCCTCCGTTGTTAGAATGTGCTCTAAAGTTAATGTATTAAAATAACTTTAACATGGACTTTAACTCGAAAGTCTGTTAGGTTCTTTTTATCTTTGAAGATCTATGACTAGGCTCCTCTATTCTGTGAGTCTGTTATTGAGAGTTCAGTCTGGGCAATAGGCATTGAAATTCGCGTAGTGGTGAACTAGACAGGAAATCCTGAAGCGAAATAGGGGCACACTGACAGAGAATCACAAAACAAGTGACTAATAAGAGGACCATAATGGTGATTCCAGAAGGCATCTGGGATTTTACTTGAGAGATCCCGGGTTCCAGCCCTATTTTTGCCTTTGTCTTGGGTTATAATTCCCTATTTCTTATATTGGTTTTGTAAACTGTAGATTACTAATTATAGGATAGTTAGGAAAACTGAAACCACAGGCTGACACCATTTGGTCATTGTGCCATCACCACTTTGAAACCCAGGTTTCTCAGTTCTGGGTTGAGGCCCACAGCACAGCTGTTACCTTTCCTAAGATTTGCACTCACAGCTTGACATCACAGAAGAGCCGTCCAGCCCCACCCACGGAAGCCCCACCCACCACAATCCGGGCCCCGCCCACTGCCTCTTGCTCCGTCCTGTCCCGCCTTGGCGTGGCTCTTCCGGCCCCGCCCCTCCAGGCTGTCATGACAACGAGTGCGCGCCCCGCGCTCAGCTGCTGTTCGGGCGGGACCCAGGCTGGACCGCGGGCCCCGGCCTGGGGGCCACAGCTGCCACCTCCGCCGCCACCTCATCTCCTCCCCGTCCCTCCTCCCGCCCCGCGTCTTCCCGCCGTAGTCGGGCCGGAGGCCGGGGTCCCTCCCCGCCGCCCTACCCTGCGCGGATGCCGAAGGTGAAGGCGCTGCAATGCGCCCTGGCGCTGGAGATCCGCTCTGTGAGTACCGGCCCTGTCCCGCCTCAGCCTCCAAATCCGCTGCCCGCCCCCGGCCCTGGGGGACCCCTGGAAATCTCCAGTGCTTTCCCACTCCAGCCTCGCGGGGGGCCTCACCCCAACTTCCAGTAGGAGTGTTTTTGGATCTCTTCCACACCACTTCGGAGTTCCGCTCCTGGGGCAGTAGTTCCTTTGAATTCCGCTTTATTCCTCTCCTGGTGAGGAACTCCTGAACCCTTGCTCCAGTCCGGGCTGTGTGGCATTTCCGCTTTCAGATCCTTCCCCTAGCTTCCAGTTAGAGTAGGAACGCCTTTTCAGTCATGGTGGAGTCCCTAACTCCAAAAAACAACTTACTTGTGACGTCATTGCACCAAGTTTTCTTAGTTTCTCCTCTCAGAACAAACCCAACTCCTCAGAAGCCACTTAAGCTCTTCCCTCCAGTACCCAAACACTCCAGACTTTGCATCCTTCCAATCCTGGTCAGCTTTTCGGACAACTACTACTTCGAGCTTGTAACTCCACTCAGCTACTCTCAGTTCTTGGAAGGGGACTCTGTCCAGCCTCCTTCAGTAAATCTAGCTGAGGTGGGGAGCTCCACCTGCCCTCCAGGGAGGGGCTGAGGTCTTTCCGGGTGTTGAGAAGCCCCAACTCCCTTTGATAAGTGCAGAGTCTCCTTCTGAGATTTTTTGAAGTCCTTCAGTGTCATTCCCAAGAGACACCCTTTCTCCCCTTAGAGGAGAGGCATTCAATTTCTTATTCCACTGCTTTTCAGGCCTTTATCCTTGAAATGCCCTAGTTAAGACTCAGCTTACTTGTTGGTATCACTGCATAAGTAGGGATAACAGAACATATTCCCTGTCATTTTCTGGGCCTGCCCCAAGGGGCTCTCTGGCATTTTTTTTTTTTTTTTTTTTCGTTGGCCTCCAAACTAAGCTTTTCTCTGCACTTACCCCAAGCTTACTGCACTCACTTCTCTCTGGCCTTCCTTTCCTCTTCTTGTGGCTGCAGCAGCCCTGAACTTAAACCAGCATAGAAGTCACAAAATTCTTTCAGGTCTTTTGTTCAGTCTTAAGGAAAAGCTTGGGTGGGGGAAGAGTGCTGCAGGGGTGGAGAGCTATGTTCAAGACTCAGGGATTTTTTATTCAAAAACTATACTGTCCCTAGTCGTCAGTGTTTGCATCACAAGGTGACTTTCTGGGAATGTGTTTTGCAAAGTAAGATTAGTTTACCAAAACAATGCATAATGATTTCTAAATATGCTCAACTCAGAGCAGTGAGTAAAACAATGAACTCCAGTCAGTAACTTTGTCATTGGCTGCCTCTTCCTCTCTCTCTAACCAATGGTTTAGCAGCTTGACAGACTGCAGTTGCCTAGTAGGCTGGCTGCCCTGGTCACCAATCCTTTGCTAAGAGGAAGTACTTGGTTGTGATTGTATCCCGAGGGACTCAGAAACAGTTTATTTCACTATGCTGCTTTCTTAGTGTACGGTTTACTGAAGAAAATGGATAGCTGTATCACCGAGGTATCCTGCTGCAAATATTCTTACATTTATAAACATTTGAGTTATAATATTTTATAGTTCCTCAAGTCTTCCAATACATTCCATTTCATTTCTTTAACTATTCTTTGTGCTATATTTTTCTAACCAGCAAGAGCCTTTTAAATGCTTCTCATGTTCAGAAGGAGCAAAAAGGACCATGGATAACCATACAAGTTAAACAAGATTAATTTGGTTTTAATTGAAGAGAGAAGTCATAGGTCCACAGATACTTTAAATATCTTTTCAGTTGGAATTTTATGTTTAAATGTTTTATACATTTACATTATATAAAGGTCAAAACTGTAATATGAGAAGCTCTATGTTAAACCAGTCTTTCACCTTTATTCATACCTATAAATAACCATTGCCATTGTTGGAATGTAAACAAATATATACACACTTATTCGTAGCTCTAGGTAACCATTGTCATTATATAAACAGATACACTCTTAAACATAACATATATTTGTTTTCTTGCACATTAGTCAGTATATTTAAAAAAAATAAACTGCACTTTATTTACTATATCCTGGAGATCACTCTGCATCTGTGAAGAGTACTATCTTGCTTCCTTCCTGGTTGTTTAAATTTGAAATTGCAATCATACAGAGTAATTGAAAGAATACTTTAATGAATAACTGTTGCTTATTACCTATGTACACTAATTTGATTTGTCTGTGTATATGTTATGTGTATTTGAAAATACATTGTATTAACAATTTGAAAGTAAATTTCTGACACCACAATACTCCTAAATATTTCAACATACATACTCTATGAGGGTATTGTATATAACCACAATTCCATGATTAACGTTGGGGAAATTTATAGTAATAGCTTAATACTGTGTACATATTTAGGTTTTCTGAGTTATCACAAAGATTTTTTGTTTTTTTGTTTTTTGTTTTTCGAGACAGGGTTTCTCTGTATAGCTCTGGCCGTCCTGCAACTCACTTTGTAGACCAGGCTGGCCTCCAACTCAGAAATCCGCCTGCCTCTGCCTCGAGAGTGCTGGGATTAAAGGCATGTGCTACCACGCCCGGCCTACAAAGATAATTTTTATAGTTAACTTTTCAAGCCAAGATCCAAAATTTATATAATAATATTGACTACTTGATTGTTAGTCTTTGTTTTTTCTTTTTTTCTTTTTTTGGTTTGGTTTTTCGAGACAGGGTTTCTCTGTGTAGCCCTGGCTGTCCTGGAACTCACTCTGTAGACCAGGCTGGCCTTGGACTCAGAAATCCACCTGCCTCTGCCTCCCGAGTGTGATTGTCTTTTTTTCTTTGCTTTTGTTTGTTTGTTTGTTTGTTTTTGAGACAGGGTTTCTCTGTGGAGCCCCGGTTGTCCTGGAACTCACTCTGTAGACCAGGCTGGCCTTGAACTCAGATATCCACCTGCCTCTGCCTCCCAAGTGCTAGGATTAAAGGTATGTGCCACTACTCCCTGGCAACTGTTAGTCTTATAGTTCATTCTATTATAGAAATTTCTTCATTTCTATTTTTTTCTCTCAGTGGAATTTTGGTAAGTTCACAATCATGTCTTCATTACCCGATCAATAGTTAGAAATATATATCAATCATTTATGAAGTTCTCCCATGTCCCTCATTGGAAAGAAACTGATGTTCTGATTTCTCAACTGGAGATCAGTTTGTCAGCACTGGAACTTTGTATTGGAGAAATACTGTAATATTTTATATCAGGTGTGTTTTGCTGATCATGCCTTTCCAATTCAATAATGTTGCATGTTTTAGTGGGTTGTTTCTCTAAATTGTGGAGAAATATTCTCTTGTATATGTACATGACAACATTCTCTTATTATAAAATGGCAAATAAAGATACATATGCTCACAGTGTATGAAGTGGTTGTATTTCCTTATCTTTTTGCTATGACCTGACCTGAAGCAATTAAGAGAGTAGAGAAGTGTATTGGGTGCTTTTGCGATGCTGTGATAAAATACCATGCTCAAAAACAATGTAAGGGTCAAAGAGTTTGTATTAGGTTGTCTTGACAGGGATGGAATCTATCATGGTGGCAAAGGCATGACTACAGTCAAGGATAGCAAGGAAAAATGGCTGATCACATTTTCATCTATGAAGATGAAGCAGAGAGAGAAGAGAAAATGAAACCTATAAGCCCTTGATGTCTGTCCAGTGTTGTACTTCTTTTGGCAAGGCTTCCTCTCATCAAGGTTTTACCAACATCCACTGCTATACAGACATTGCCACAATTGGAGACCAGATATTTAAACACATGAGGTTATAAGGAATGCTTTTCTTTCAAACCATCCCAAAAGGTTTATTGTGGCTCACAGTATCAGGGATATACAAGTCCACCCTGGTGAGTAAGGCATGGAGGTAGAGGTGGCTTTGCCCATGATACAGGAACTTTCCTTGAGGGCAGTTCACATCTTGGCAGCTCAAGAAGCAGACAGAGGATCAGAAGCAGGGTCAGATTATATCCTGCACCTAATGGCCTACATCTCCTAGCCAAAGCTTGTGTCCTAGAGGTTCCATAGCCTCCAAAAACAGCATCACCAAATGGGAACCAAATGTTCAGACACATGAGCAGGTGAGGAAAATTTCTTGTTTAAGCCATAACAATGATGTTTTGATATATGTATTCATTAAGAAGGGATTAGATCTAACGGTTTAACACACCTATCACCTTACATAACTTTGTATTGGAAACATTTAAGATTTTTTTGTTAGGAAGTTTCAAAGTGGACAACACATATTTATTAACTATAATTACCACGCCATGCACTATATCCCCAGAACTAACGTATCCTGTGTGCAGCTTGGTTCCTTTTAACCAACATCTCTATATTTCCTTTCCTCACCCCCAGATTCCTGGAAGTTAACCAATATCTCTCTAGTCCCCTCCATCACTCCCAGGTCCCTGACAGCCAGCATTGTGCTTTGTGTTTTTGTGAGTTGACTTTTTAAAAGATTTTATTTACAAGTGAGATCACACAGTGTTGATCTTTTTATGCCTGATTTATTACAGTTAGTATAATTCCCTTCAGATTCATGCATATTTTGCAAATGCTAGGTTTTCCTTCATTTTAACCATGTCTCAAATGTTTAGTTCAATTTAAAAGCAATGATCATCTAGTGATGGACACTTAGGTAGATTCCCTGACTTGCTGGCTGGGAATAATGCTACGGTAAATATGGGTGTGCAGATTTGTCTTCCATATTCAGATTTTATTCCTTTGGGGTATATATCTGGGAGTGGGGATGTATGGTAGTTATATTTTTAGTCATTTGAGGATTCTTCATGCTGTTTTTATAATGGCAATGTTTTTACATTCTCACCTTCAACATTGAAGGACTCCTATTTATCCGTATTCTGGTCCATAAAAAATAGCTTTTTCTATTCTGACTCGGGTAGTATTTCATTATTTGCATTTTCCTTTGCCCCATTTTAAAATTAGGGATTTTTTTTTTTTGCTATTGAGTTCTTTTATTCCTTATATATGTTGATACTAATGTTTTATTAAATATGTGGTTTATACATATTTTTTCCATTTCATTAGTTGTGTCTTACTCGGTTTAATTGCTTTCCTTGATATACATGAACATTCTGAGTTGATCCTGTCTGTTGTTATTGGTTATTTATTGTACCCTGTTTATGATTTTCATGGGTAATGCTATGAAGAGTCATTCTTATCAAACTCCCTTGCCAATATCTTCTGCTCATGTCTACTGTTTGCTGCAGCCTGGTATTAGGAGTGACCTGGGATGTGACATGCCACACTGTGGTTAAGACTAGAGAAAAACACTGAAGGCAGGAAAGGTTGGACTATATCACATATAGCATTTTGTGTTGTCCAACAAAGCTACATGACTTGTGAGAAAATATATTGCTAGGAGAAAAGTATGACTTTCTCAAGGACTATTTCAGGAATGATGTGATATGCTAAGTCACATGTTTTAAAAGACCACCTAAAGAATTATATCCTCTAGAGTCTTTACATTTTTATTACTGGACACTTGTCTTTGATTGGAAAGGGGTACTTTTGCAGTTTCAACTTTGTGCTTTTTATTATTCAATGTTCACATCTTTTTGAATAAGAAGGAAGAAAATAATGTAGATCTTAAATATCCAGATGATCAAGAAAAGTGGAGAACTTTTTACTGCTAATTTTGGTAAATTTTATGTAATTCTAACTTTTCATCTCTATATTTACTTCACTTCATTCCCTAACTCAAGCTAATAACAGCATACAACAAACAGTGCTGGGTCTTTCCAGGCTCCACTCATCTAGACACTTCATACTTGTAATCCTTACCCAATCAGACACTGTCCTGCTATCATTAGAAACTTTTTTTTAAATGAAATTAAATTAACTTTTTTTTTTTCGCACTCCATAGTCCATTCCCCGCCCCCTATCTACCCTTTGACTGCTCCACATCTCACACCTCCTCCCCACACCCTGTCTCCACATGGATGCCCCCACCTCCCACCCTACCTGACCTCTAAACTCCCTGAGGCCTCCAGTCTCTTGAGGGTTAGGTGCATCATCTTTGAATGAACACAGACCTCTACAGTATGTTGTGGTGGGGGCCTCATACAGTATGTTGTGGTGGGGGCCTCATACAGTATGTTGTGGTGGGGGCTGTCTGTTTAGTGGTCCAGTGTTTGAGAGATCTTGGGGGTCCAGATTAATTGAGACTGCTGGTCCTCCTACAGGATCACCCTTCTCCTCAGCTTCTTTCAGACTTCCCTAATTCAACAACAGGGGTCAGCTGCTTCTGTCTATTGGTTGGGTGCAAATATCTGCTTCTGACTCTTTCAGCTGAGGGTAGGTAGGTAGGGAGGGACCTGGGAAAGAAAGTGGATGGGGGGGGTGTTGGGGGAGAGAGGGAAACCTGATCTGGTATTGGGTGAGAAAAAAGGACAGAAGTTCTGAGGGCCAGCAGAAAGAATGGAAACAGGCAACCTCAGGAAATAGGAGGTTGGTGGGGGGAGACCCTCCAGAATGCACCAGAGATCTGGGAGGTAAGAGACTCTCAAGAATCAAAGGGAGGGACCTTAGATGAAGTGCCTGACAGTGGGGAGAGGGAACTTATAGAGCCCACCTCCAGCAGGAAGACAGGGCATCAAGTGAGGGATGGGGTTACCATCCCATAGTCACATCTCTGACCCATAATTGTTCCTATGTGAAAGAATTACAGGGGTGGAAATGGAGAGGAGCCTGAGGAAAAGAAGGTCCAGTGACAGGCCCAAAGTGGGATCTAGCTCAAGGTGAGGTCCCAAGGCCTGACACTATTACTGAGGCTATGGAGCACTCACAAAGAGACCTAGGATGCTGCCTTCTGAAAGACCTATTAGAAACTTTTAATTAGAAAATATTTGAGACAAACAGAAAAATGTAAGTAGAGAACAATATGATTCTCCCCATTTAATAACAGAAAAAATATAAATGGTAGATACTATGACCTCCCCTATTTAACAATTTATGCATTTTAGGTTTGCCTTGTTTAAATAAATCAAATATCACATATGTCTTTAAGGCCGCCTTGCTTCCTTTGGTCCTGGTTTTCTCCCTTCTGCTTGTGAGTCAAGGTAACAAATGTGTAAGTGCCTTACAGATTCTGAATACAGGTACAAACATTCCTTCCAGATTAGCTTTGGCCAAGCATTTACATGCAGAAATGCTTTTATTATTTGATTTATTTCTTTTTCTCTTTTGCTAGGATACTTGGTTTATTTGTTACAGGTATAGGTCAGTTGTAAAATGACTTGCTTTAAGAAGAAAGTTTTGGAACGTTTAGTTTTGTTTATTTAATTGGTAATTATTATTATTATTATTTTATTTGTTCTTGTTATTGTTATGTTTCACTGAGGATCATGGTTATGTAGGGAAGTGCTCTGCACTGAGCTATTTTTACCTCAGTGGCTTTGGATCTTTTAGAAGTACTCACCAGCGAGTAGATTTAGAAAGGAACTTCAAGTCTTACGTTATATCATTCATATTAGTTTCCCAGGACTGCTGTGAAAAAAACTATACCTTAAAATAGTTTATTTTCTCACAATTCTGGAGGCCAACAACCTAAAGTAAATGTGATGCCAATTTGGTGGCTCTAGAAATGTTTTGGACTGTAGCTCTGTAACTGGAGTCTCTGATCTAGCAGTTTACTTTTCTGTGATTGGCCTGTACATATCTTCTGCCTCAAGGAGTCAATATAAGGGTTTATTATTTTTCCTTGTTAAATATATTTTGAATACAAAACATCTGTTGATTACAGGTAATGTACTTTTCACTAATCTCTTAGGAAAAGCTTATTTGTTTCTCATTTCCCTTCAGTAATACTAGGTTTTCTGTTTTGTAAATTGCTTTTTTGCTCATAAGGACTATTGTAGACTTAAAAGTTTAAGGTGACATCTTCCTAACTACTTCATACATACATGCAACCACACATGCATACTTACACTTACATGTAGACATACATGCTAGTATTAATTTTTGAGACAGGGTTTCACTATGTTGCTCTTGCAACTTGATCTCACTAGGTTGACTAGGCTAGCCATTAGCTCACAGATTAGCTCTTGTGGGCCTGAATTCACTGTCTAAACCAGGCTGTCTGTGAGCTCACAGAGATTTTACTGCTTCTGTCTTCCATGAGCTGGGATTAGAGTAAGAAGGCACTTACACATTTGATATGATTCTCTAAAACACCTAGAAATGAAATAGTTTTAGACAAGAAGGGAAGTGGCATTGAAAAGAAGCAGTGCACTTAAACAAATGGGAGTTATGTTTGGAGGACGTCTCTGGAATTGGCCAGGCTTTACCAAGTGTGTGGAGCATAATTGCTCAGCCCAGTGAATTCTCACCTAGCACACTCCATATTCCACACCCTGATCAAGGAGCAGAACATGAGCTTTCGTGGCAAACACCTAACATGTCCAAACTTTCAACTTGTTCCTTTTTTGGCCAGTCTGCAAACTTCTCAAATCTTTGTGCATTGATTTTTTTTCCCAGTTCTAATAGTAAATCTAGCATAGGTCAATAAGCAATAAACATGCCTTAGCTTGAGAACTTGGTGCCTAGAGATTTTCTTTGTCAAACTAATCTGTTAACTTTGAGCTTGCCCTCCCCCACAAAAATCTTAAGACACAAACAAAATGTCGACAGTTTCTCTAGATGAATACTATAACACAGTCCAATTCTAGTGTAATTCCCAGTCAAGTCTTTGTTCCCCTCCAAAAGCCTTTTGAGTTGTGTGTCTTTAATGTCCTGCACCATGTTCCCATCTTCTGAACTCCTAGCAGAGCCACCTGTTAAGCTCTGCTTATCGCATGTAAAGCTTTATCTAGCCTATTTCTCCAAACTTCCAAGTTATTTGAACAGACCTCAGTCTACAAAGTCAGACTTAGTTATAAATATGGCCCTACTTCTCAGTATTCATATGCTTGCCTAAATTAGTTAGCTTTGCATCACTGTTACCAAACATCGGACAGAAACGGGAAACAACTTAAAAGGACAAATCTTTATTTGGGTTCCTAGGTTCAAAAGATATATAGTCCATAGTGAGTCAGCACTATGCTTCTACACTTTCCCTGTAGAATATCAGAGTGGTGGAAATAAGACTTGGAGGTGCTTCTTCGTAGCTTCCATGAAGTCCAAGGAGAACATATGCCTAGGCTGCCTTTCACCTTTNAATGTTTTATTATGTTTGTGCCTACAGCACAGAGGAATGGTATTGTNCATTGTAGTGTGGTCTTCTTTCCTTAGCAATCAATCTTCTCTAGAAATTTACCAGCAGTTTTGCCTCAACAGCCTTCTAGCTGACTCTAAACCCAGTCAAGTTGACAAGATTGACTATCACAGGTAGTTTTGTTTTTTGATGCTATTATAAATGCTATTAAAAACCCTTTTAAGTGTGGGTTCTTAGAAATACAATTGATTTGAATGTAATGGCCTTATATCCTTTGACTTCATTCAACTTATTATTTCAAAATTTATTTGTAATTGAGCAAATTCATGATTAATGTTGTCCTTAATATAGTATTTTATTTCTTTGGACTTTGTTTTTCCATTTGAAATGCCTTTTGTTTGTTTGTTTTGCTGTTGTTTTTGTTCTATTGTACTGCCCGGGTCCTAGAGAGAACTTTGTAGTATTTAAGATAGATATTGTCAACTTTTTGCAGAAAAACAGGGGCTGTTTGCTCTTAGATTTAGGATTCCTCTTAGATATTTTTTATTAGTAAAGAAATTCCTTCATTTCCTAGTTTTAGAGGAGTGAGGCTTATATTTTGTGCAGGGCTTCCTGGTATGTAGAAAATGAATTGAAGGAAAATTCCTAATATCACTACAACATGTCTTTTATGTACAAATAATAATCTGTTGTGTGGATACATTTGCTTATACATTTATTGGTTGAAGAATACTTGAATTGTATCTACTGTTTGTATATTACAAATAATACTTCTAGGGAGCTAGAGAGATGGCTCAATGGTTAAGAGCACTGACTGCTCTTCCAGAGGTCATGAGTTCAAATCCCAGCAACCACATGGTGGCTCACAACCATCCATAATGAGAAAACAAAACAAACAAAAACAAAAACAAAACAAAAACTTATGGGATGGAGCAAACAGGGCTGGAACAAGAGGGAGAAGGGAAGGGGGAAAAATCCAAATAATACTTCTATAGGGGTGCATACATTTTTATGTGGGATTAAATTTGCAGTGGGCATGAGAATACATGAGTCTGATTGCTGGACTTTATGATTTGCTTGTTTGGCTCTTCTGAGGAACATTCAAATGTTAGATGTTTCATAGTAGCTTTATGATTTTTATGTGTATTGGTAGCCTATTAAAATTACAATTCATTGTTATTATCCATATTTTATTTTAGCTGTCCTAATAACTGGAACAGACAATCACATTGTGGTTTATATGTCTTTTCCTAATCTCAAACAATGCTGAAGATGTTTTCAGATTTGCTGATTTATTTTGGAGAGATGTTCACCTGCATACTCTCCATACATTTAGTGCTCTGGTCTATTTGGTTAAACTTTCTGTGTCATCTCGACATATTTCCTAATAAATCTCCTATTGTTATATGATAATTTTCTCTCTTTGTTTCTAGTAACAATCTTTGTTTTTTTGGATATTTGTTTATTGTGTAGTCAGTATGGCTCTGTTTTGGTTATAGCTTGATTACTATATATTTTCCTATCTTTTTATGGCCAATTATGTCTTTGATTCTAAATGTCTTTTATATAAATTTATATAATTTATATCATAGCAGCTTTGCTTTTTTATAAAGTCTATCATTAAAAACCTTGCAGATAAAAATATCACACTACAAAATTCACTACTCCTGAAATCTATACATTAAATGAACTTATATACAGTTAGAATTGCCTTTAAAATGGAATGTGTGAAGCTTCATATTAAATTTTATAGTTTTAGTAACAAATATATTTTGTTATTAACCACCAAAACAAAAAAAATTGTGGCAGAATTAGAGCTAAAAAAATCATTAACTTTATAACCTTTAGTTGCATTTACACAGTCTCAGTCACAAACAAACCACATGTTTTCTCTACTCAGAATATAGCTAATTATATATGTATATATGTAACCAATTATACATATGAGTACAGGACAACAAAGAAATGAGAACAAGATAGGCTAAAGATTAGGAGATGCAGAAGGACTAAATGTAGATAGTGTCGTACAGTTTTCTTAACATATAAAGGAGGAATGTATCAAAGGAGTATAAGAACTTATAGATTAACATAATTCAGAAATTTATTTTCTCCATTTTACCATAGAGAAAAGGAGAATAGATAAGTTCAGAGAAACAGTTTGAAAAATTTATGGGTACTCAGTAGGCTTGGAGAATATACAAGGTCCTTGTGAGAATTATGTTTGGCTCATAGAACAGAACAGCAGTGTTTCTGGTACTGGCCTTAGTTATTTTTGTGTTGCTGTGACCAAAATACCTGACAGGAACAACTTAATCAAGAAAAGATTTATTTTGGCTCAGAGTTTCACTTCATCATGACAGGCAAGAAACACATGACTATGTTCATGGCTGTGGGAACAAGATTCCTCACAGTATAGCATACCAGAAAATGGCAGCTAGATGGGAGCTTGAAGTGTGAAGCCGCTCCATAGGCCTATATCTGAGTTTCTATAACCTCTTCCAAAACATCACAAGAGCTCAACAGGAAATGAATTTCTGAAAACAGGAAGCTGTAGAGGATAGTCTAGATCTAAAGCATGACATTCCACTGAAAGGCCATATGGTCTCATAATGAAACAGTCAAAATTTAAGTGTCACCATAGTCTTAACATTGTTCAGGTTCAAGGTATTCTAGTGTGGTTTTCTGTTGTGATAAAAAAATGATCAAAAGCAATTAGGGGAGGAAACAATTTATTTTATCTTACACTTCCAGATCAAAGTCCATCTTTGAGGGAAGTGAGGTCGGAACTCAAGTCAGGAACCAGAAGGTAGGAACCACTGAGGAATGCTGCTTGCTGTTCTCTCTTGGCTTGCTCCACTACCTTTCTTATATAGTCCAGGCCCACCTGCCTCAGATAACAACACCTGCAGTGGGCTGAGTCCTTCTAAATCAATTAGCAATCAAGAAAATGTCCTACAGGCTGGGCAGTGGTGGCGCACACCTGTAATCCCAGCACTTGGGAGGCAGAGGCAGGCAAATTTCTGAGTTCGAGGCCAGCCTGGTCTACAGAGTGAGTTCCAGGACAGCCAGGATTGCACAGAGAAACCCTGTCTCGAAAAAAACCAAAAACCAAAACCAAACAAACAAACAAACAAACAACCCCCCCACAAAAACCAGAAAATGTCCTACAGATATTCCCATAGGCTAATCTGATTGAGGCAGTTCTCTAGCTGGGACTACCTCAGATAACTTAGGGCAGTGTCATGTTTACAGTTGAAACTAAGAGATTCCATTCCTTGTCAACTTGCCACACCAGTATGTCACCACCACAAATAATAACTTTTCCTTTTTTTGTCTTCCATAAAATTTCACATTACTATATAATACGGAATACAGTACAACTTTAAAGTTCCATTGTCTTCAAAATTTCCAATGATTTAAGAATCCATGCTATCCTAACTGCGATTCTGTAAAGTTAAAAAAAAAAAAAAAAGAAAGAAAAGAAAAGAAAAGAAAGAAGAAAGAAAAAGAAAAAACAAGGAAGCAAGAAAGCAAAATAGCCCGAGAAAGAAAAACCATGTCAGTTGCAGTAAAAACAGAGCAAAAAACCATAGTGTTAATGGCTTGATGTCTAGGTCTTGAGGTTTGGGATTCAATCATGATCATCTGGGTACGAAAGAGCTTGGATCACTCTTGAATCACTCTCTGCCATTTACAGCACACACAACTTGTCTCATAGGCTCGAGTCCTCCCCACATCTGTCTCTGACTTTGCAGATTTCAATCTCAATGATGTTGATATTTTATTAATCACAGCTAATTTTTCATCCTCAGGTGACCAGTATTTATTGTTTCACTCAAGCATAGAGAACTTTACTTCTAGATTCTTAATTCAAATATGTAATTTGAGTCATCTTGATAGAGTCTTCGAAGAACTCTCAAACTTGTCTCTGAAACTTCACTGCTAGTACACATTTCTATTGTACTTTGCCCTATTGTGACTGTCATAGAAAACATGGCCAAAAGGAATCTGGAGAGGAAAAGGGTTTATTTAATATTAAACTTCCAGGTCAAAGTCCATCTTTGAGGGAAATTGGGCAGGAACTTGCAGGTAGGAATCATGGAGGAATGCTGTTTACTGTCTAGCTATCTCTGCTTTGCTCAGTTAGCTTTCTTTTATAGCTCTGTTCCACTTGTCCAGACACCGCCCACAGTGGGACAAGTTCTCCATCAGTTAGCAATTTGTGAAGAAAATCTTCACAAATATAGTTTTATATGCCAGGCAGATGGAGGCAGTCCCACAATTGGGACTCCCTCAGCCACTTTGGGGCTGAATCAAGATGGCAGCTGAAGCTCACTAGGACACAAGATAATTTTTTTAAAAGTAGGAGCCCATTTAAAATCAAAAGCAAGTTACACATTGCTCAAACATAAAGTTACTGGGCAAACATTCACATTTTTCAAAGAAGGAAATATAGTATAGTAGGAGACTGTGGCATCAAAGGAAGACCAGAATCTAGCAGGGCTGACATTAAAATCCAGGCTCCTTGTCCAGCCCTGGGGCATGTGCTAGCACCATCTATGCTCCTGTGGGCTTGGTTACTTCTATCCTGTAGTCTTACCTTTTATAACACATGCTGCTTCTTTCTTAGGCCATCTCTCTTCAATGCCTGTATCTTCCTTTAGGAGTTATTCCATGGTTTTGGCATCTTTAGTTTCTTAGACTTCACCTCCAATGTTCATGCTAGCTCAGGAGCTCTGTACAGGGAGCTATGTTGTCTTACCTCATAAGTTTTTTTTTTTTAACCTGGTACAAAGCTCCAATGACATCCTTATTCTTGCAATCTGAATGTCTAGACACAAAGCTAGTACAGTATGGATGATAATAGATATTGCTGCCAGCTCTAGATATAGTTGGATCCTCTGGGAACATGGTTCCAGTGACTAACATTTGTGTGTTCAGCACAGGAAATCTTTATTTAGGTGACAGTGTTGTGGGGGAGATCTCCAGTTTCCTCTGATTTTGACCTGAGAGGCATTATCCATTCTTGTGCTCCCGAAAAAGAATATTTCTAATGTAACATGACCGAACAGTCAAAAAAAGAGTTTAATTAAAGCAAGCAAAGACACAAGAATGTTTTTTAGAAAAGGAGCAATGGTCCTGACCCAACATTTCTTTTGTTTATTCTCTCCAATGTACCTTCCCTGAAGGTGGCATTTCTAGGAAATGTGTGTACCTCCTCCCTACCCCACTCCCAGCTCATTTATCCAGAATTCACTCTATTTTGAATAAAGGAAGTATGAATTTAAGATACTCCTAAAGTAAAAAAAATAAATTCTCTAAGGGAGAAGGTAATAGCACTCTGTGCATCTTCCTGTGAGGATGACTGTGAAGTTGATTTTAGCTGACCCATCTAGAGTCTACTACTGCCTATTGGACTTTGTATCCTGCATTGGGAGCCTTGTCCATGTGCAAGGACAACAACACATTATTTTCACATCTTGAATCAAGTGACCTTCACTCTCTATGGCCAAGATGGAGTAATTACTTGCTTCTGGCTCTCTTCCTCTAGGGAAACTCAAACACCTCTCCCTTTCTTACAAGGCTCCAATGACAAAACCAAAACATGACTCCACTGTAGTTCAACATGGAGAACTATTGAGTTTACTTGGTAGGTAACCCCAGAGCAGCCTCACCACCAGAAAGCTTTACCCCACTATGGATGCCATGTTCCCATAGCTACATACCTGGTCCCCTTTCAGCAAACGCCCCACAGTCTATATACTCTAGTACCTCCCAGGACCATAAAGCCACACACAATTAGGGCAGAATTACTTGCAGTTGGCTAAGAGGTGTAGGCTTGAGCATGTGGAATCCTAGCTGAGATCCAGTACCCTACCCCACCCTTTCCTTCTATGAAAGAACAGTAAACAAGCCTGATACTGAGATTCTCTGGAAGTAATCACAGTTGTTCTGATGAGCACGATGTCTGCTATGCTCAGAGGGTAATGTACACTATCACTGCTACCTGTTGTTCTTGATGTCCTACCTGGGACCGGGAGGCTGCAGGTCAGTCCTTCTTACAACTGTTAACTGTCCCAACAGCACTGTTGTGAACAGAAATCACACACGGAGGTGCTTTCCTTCCAAAAAGTCTTCAAGTGGGTTTCAGTTTTATACCCTGGCACTTAACAAGTTGAAGTGTCTTACCCACAGGCACCTTTCCTATTAGTTCAAGTGGTCTGAGGCTTCTATTTAATCTTTGACACTTACAAATGTATACCTACATAGTCCACACTATTAAATGCTCTGGTTTTCAATCAGCATTCTGATCTTCTGAACTCTTCCTAGAATGGCCTGATAAGCTTTGCTCACAGTGTTCTAGAACTTGTACCTCTAAATTCTTCCACAGTCCTTTGCAAACCTGTCCCCAAAGCCTAGAAACTACATGGTCAGATTTAGTAGTAGCAATCGATACTGCTGTTGTATTTTAGGGACCAAAATGCCTGACAGAAACAATGTGAATTTCATTTTGGTTCATGGATTCAGAAGGAGCATGTGGTAGATTCCTTATATAGTGGCAGGCCAGGACCAGAGAGCTAGACCAGAACCACTGGTGACTGCAACTTTCAAAGGCTTGCTCCTAGTGGTCTACATTCACCAGATGGGCCCCACATCCCTAGACTTTTATAACCTCTCAAAGTACTGCCACCAGCTGGAGACCAAGTACTTAATATATGAGCATGTGGGGACATCTTAGATTTAAATCATAACAGGTCTGGACTAAAAGACAGTGGTAAAAACAAAGCCTGACCAGTGTGTGTCAGTTTTCATTCTTTCCTGCTATGATTTGGGATTAGTTGATATAAATCAGGAAGGGACTACAGGTAATGCTTCTCCTTGGTGGGTTTCAACTTGAGGTAGATTAGAGATATCTGTTGAAAGTGTCAAGAAAGGAAAATGGGACCCATGTAAAAGTAAGTTGTAGGGTTTTTAATTTTCCTTAGATTAAAATGCTCCATAAACATCTTGTAGCTCAATATCCTTTTGTAGTATTGTTACCTGATCTCAGTGGTAGTCTTTATGTCTTGTTTCTCTGATTCAGCACAGTTCTATAGAAATTCGCATTTGTCATTTCTTCCTTACTACTGAAACATATGTCCTAGAATAGAGACTTTATACATCATTACAATATATATGGCATTTGGTATCTAGCTTTTCCTCTCTGTCCTGTACATATAATCAGAAGAAATAGAATTGAGTTAACAAACTGGATTGGAGGCCATATATAGTTGGATTTTGACATCATCACAAACTAATTTCTAGTTCTCAACCTATTCTCGAGTGTGTGTGTGTGTGTGTGTGTGTGTGTGTGTGTGTGTGTGTGTACTGTAAATGTGGGAGTGGTCTGTGGAGGCCATAAGAGGGCTTGGATCTCCTGGAGCTGGAGTTAGAGGTAGATGTAAGCCACCTAAGGTGAGTGTTGGGAACTGAACTAGAAGAGCAGTGAGTGTTCTTCACCACAGAGCATCTCTCCAGTCCCTCTGGAGATCTTCAAAGGAGGAATACCTGGAGTGGGGATGAGGTTTCACATGGTGTGAGGAAACTAGGGTATAGAATATGCTCTTAGGGGTCTGGGTGGTGTGTCTTGCCTCCATCCCCAGGATTTACTGTGGAGCTTCTGAATATTCTTGGATATACTTCCTTTTGTTTTTCTCTGTGGTTCTTAAGCTGCTGTAGTCTTGGGCTTGTATTCATTCATGAGGCTGTTTCTGTAAGTCTAGATCTGGGTTCTTATGAAGCAAGGTGCTCACATCTTCCATGTTTCACACTGAATAAAGTTAATTTTCCCTGAGGACCTTCAGTGATTATTGCTGGGAAGGGTCATGGAGTCTGACAGTTTCTAATCCAGCTGCTTCCCTTTGTCCCTTTGCTTTCCTCCAGCAATAAGAAGCTGGGTGATTGTTTTTAATTCATCCAGTCTGTACCTCTGTATAGGTGTGCCTAGTGAGTTTTTGGTTAACGTAATTATAGGAAAGACAGACTTACTGCTGTTAGTTTGCATTTGTTGCATTTGCCTTAGGACTTTGCTTCTTTCCATCATTGCCTCTGTGTTAGTCAATGTTCTATTGCTGTGAAGAGACACCACGACCACGGCAACTCTTATAAAGGGCAGCATTTCATTGGGGCTGGCTGACAGTCTCAGAGGTTCAGTCCATTATCTTCATGGTGGGAAGCATAGTGGCTCCCAGGTAGACATGGTCCTGGAGAGAGGTAGCTGAGAATTCTATATCTGTATCCTGCAAGCAGCAGGAAGAGAGAGAACCACTGGGTTTGACTTGAGCCTTGATAACTCAACCCCTCACCCCCATCCTCTTCCCCAGCAGTGAAATCTTTCCTCCAGCAAGGCTACAGATTCATCCCAATTCTCTCAAATAGTGCAACTCCCTATGAGCCTAGGGGGGCATTTCCACTATACGCGCCTTCTTTTTTTTTCTATTTTTATTGTTTTATTTTAGTTTCCTTTTGTAAGTGATTAATATGAGGTTCACAATTAACGTTTTAAAAAACTATTTCTTACTGAAAACATTTTTTATTATTTTATTAGATATTTTCATTTACATTTCAAATGCTATCCCAAATGTCCCCTATACCCTCTCCCCAACCCTGCTCCCCTGCCCACGCACTCCCACTTTTTGGCCCTGGCGTTCCCCTGTATGGAGCATATAAAGTTTGCAAGACCAAGGGGCCTCTCTTCCCAACGATGGCTGACTAGGCCATCTTCTGCTATATATGCAGCTAGAGACACGAGCTCTGGGGGTACTGATTAGTTCATATTGTTGTTCCACCTATAGGGTTGCAGACCCCTTCAATTCCTCTAGCTCCTCCATTGGGGTCTCTGTGTTCTATCCTATAGATGTCTGTGGGCATCCACTTCTATATTTGCCAGGCACTGGCATAGCCTCACAGAGATAGCTGTATCCGTGTCTCTTCAGCAAGTTCTTGCTGGCATATGCAATAGTGTCTGCGTTTGGTGGCTGATTATGGGATGGACCCCCGGGTGGGGCAGTCTCTGGATGGTCCATCCTTTTGTCTTAGCTCCAAACTTTGTCTCTGCAACTTCTTTCATGGGTATTTTATTCCCTATTTTGGGGAGGAATGAAGTATCCACGTGTTGGTCTTCCTTTTTCTTGATTTTTTTTTTTTTTGTGTGTGTGTTTTGGAGATTGTGTCTTGGGTATTCTAGGTAACTGAAAACATTTTTGTACAATATATTCAGATCACCCCCCAGTCCCAGTTCCTCCTAGATCCTCTCCACCTCCCTACCCACCCAACTCCATGCCCTTTCTTTTAGAAACAAACAGGCAAACAAACAACCCCCCTCAAATCCCCACAAGAAAAACACAAAACAAAATAAGACAAAACACCCACCACAACAACACTAAATCAGAAACTATAATATACAATATAATATTCTTAAAATTACATCTTGGCATATATAAAACTTGCTTGAGAAATTTCATACATGAATATATTTTGGTCCCATTTACCTGCTATGTTTCCTGTTTCTCCTAGCTCCTCCTAGAGCTCCCTAGCTCCTCAACCCCTCTGAACTGTAGAGTTCTCTTTTTCTTAAAATGACCCACAGAGGTTGATTTGCAGCTGTTTTGTAAATGTTACTTTATGGGATTATCTTTTCTTATTTTGTTGGTATTGGGGATTAAAATTAGGACCTGAAGTACTGTAGGCAATTGCTCTGTCACTGAGCTACTGTCCCAGCCTGCCATTGGTTTTGAAATAAGTAGGATTCAAAATGGCAAAAAAAAAAAAAAGAAAAGAAAAAGAAACAAAACACCGTTTGGCTCTGCTATTCTCTTTCTTCATGTAGATATAAGATCCTGGTTAGTATCCTTTCATGTCTAACTGAAGGACTTTAATACTTTTGTGCCATAGCTCTGTTAGTGATGAATCCATCACTTGTTTTTATCTGACAATCTCTTACTTCCCTTCCTTTGCAAAGAACAGTTTTTCTCTTTATTGAATTATTTTTTGAAAGTCTTTTTCTTTAAGCTAAACTATTCTACTTATTTTCTAGCTTCATGTTATCTTTTTCTCCTTTTTGTCTTTAATATTTGTGTATATTACAAATTAGGGATGCCAATGAGGACAATATGAGAAATTTAGTTTTAATCAGAGTAGAAAATGAAGCTAACAGAATGAAATTTGCTGAGAGACTTGATGTTCACGATCAGTTGTGAATTATTAAGGGAAAGGTAAAAAAATGGAATATTAGAGAAGAAAATAGAGCCAAAATAGCTGGCACAAAAGTGTTCTCAAATTTTGTGTATCAATGCACATGAGGTTGCAATTCTCTGTGCAGTGTCATCCTTAGTGTTGACATGGTAAACTGAGAGGGGTTCACCCTGAATAAGAATGGTATTGGTAAACTTCTCTCCTTGCAGCCAGAGTGTATAGGAACTCCACAGGAAGACCAACAGAACCAACTAATCTGGACCCTTGGGGCTCTCATAGTCTGAACCATCAACTGAAGAACCTAGGGATTCATCAACAGGCTGGACCTAGGCCTCCCCACACATATGCAGCAGCTGTGCAGTTTGGTCTTCATCTGGGTCCTGAACAGTTAGAGCAGGGGCTGTCTCCAAAACTGTTGTCTGCATGTTCTACTAGCTGGGCTGCCTTGTCCAGCCTCAGGAGGAGAGAATATGCCTAGCCTTGCAATGCCAGGGTAGGGGGATATCAGGAGGGTCCCCACTTGTTCAGAGGAGAAAGGGAGGAGGGTTGAGGGGAAGGCTTGTGGGAGGAGGTGGGCAGTGAGTGAGATGTAAAGTGAATAAGTAGAAAAAGAAAAAGAATAGCATTGGTGACTACACTGCGAACTATCAGGCACTGTCCTGAGGGCTGTGAATGTACTGACTGAATTTTATCAATCCTTTATTTGTGACACTATTAGTAATCACCTTAACTTTCTTGGGACTATGATATTTTCTTATGTAAAATATCTGTTGCTATACTAAGTAATTTATAAAGTTTTTAATTCTGAAAGTTCATGTTTTTGGTATAAATAATGAGAAAAACAAAAATCTCTATCTTCAGGGAACTTAACCAGATTAAAGAAATGAGACATCCATTCCACTTCCTTAGATATTCACAGATAATAGTCTCACTGTAAGAGAATTATACAGGATTGTTAGAATTTAAATCATATGTGTTTACTATTAAGATAACACCAACTATTTGAATGAAATTGAATTATCATTACTAGTGAGTTAAGATGCCTTAGGTAGGAGATGACAGTTACCTATGACTTGGTGGGTGGCAGAAGGAAATGCTCATGAGGGAACAGAAGAGTAAGGAGCAGAATTCCCGTTTCTTACTTTCTGTCAAATTTTTATTACATAGGCAATGGAGGAATATGAGAAAAGAAATTGATGTGTATGTTTGGGAAAAAGTAAAAATATTTCTTGAGACAGGGTCTCATTATGTTGCCCAGGATACCCTTGATTTTGTCATCTTCCTGCCTCAGTGCTTTGAGTATTAGGATTACTAAAATTAGCTCCTTATGTTCTAAATATACTGTTAGGGGGTGAGGTATTATATAATATTATAATGTTGGATCTTTAATATTCTCTTAATGATATGGCTGAAAAATGATACTGGAATGTGTCAGGGGTTAAAGAGACTGGTGTGTACTGTTTAGAAACTTAGTATTTTCCCTACATACTTTGTCCATCACAATGAGTGTGGTGATTTGAGTGAGAATGGTCCCCACAGGCTCATACATTTGAATATTTGGACTCAAGTTAGTGGAAATATTTAGGGAAAATTAGGAGGTGTGTGACCTTGTTGGAGCAGAGGGCGGGGCTTTCAGGTTTTAAAAGCCCAAACTGTGGGCTTCCCATTCTCCCTGGAGGCTCTTGGTCACCAGTCTGAGGGAAGAAGGGGAGCAGAGGCAAAGAACAGGGTTCTTATGGCTGTAAGTATGGACATGGATGGAATGACCTCCTGAGACTGCTGCATCGAGACAAGTCTACTTTATTGTTTTGGAGATAGAGTATATAAGGGCATTTAAGGGGTATGGTTGGAAAGGGTTTATTGATCAAGAGGGCAGGAAGGGCTGATTGGTTTTAGTACAATTCTTAATTATCCTGCAGGTGGGAAGCCAGGTTGGGACATACATGCTGAGTAATGCAGCCTTGAAGAGAGCCCTGTATAAGGTCACTTTTCAGACAAGGCCAGCCACCTGTGTTCTGGGACACTCTCCAGACAAAGACACTCTCCAGACAGAGGCAGAGACAGGGAAGCTCTGTTAAGAAAGGGAATCCCCCATTTTGGGCTGAGCTCAGAAAGACATCAAGTCATAGGGGACTGCTATCTTAACAGCAAAGTTCCCCCACACAAACCATTTCCAGTTAGCTTTTTCTGCCTTGTGTTTGTGGATCAAGATGTAAGCTCTCAGTTACTGCTCTAGTGCCACACATGCCTGCCTGCTGCCATACTATACCATGGCCCTTTCAAACTAAGCCCCTAATAAACACTTCTATAAGTTGCCTTATTCATGCTGTCACAGCAATAGAAAAATAACCAAAACAATGAGGATAGGTGGATTTTATTTAATATTTAAAATACACTTGATTAGGCTATAAAATACAGTTTTCTGGCTTTGACACTTTATCCTATCACTTTTGAACTACTCTTAAGGGTGATAGGGAATAATAGATCCATGCTTTTTGCAGTTTTGTTTCTGTCCTTGAGTATAATGCTTTATTTCTGCTGAGTGCTAGTCCTTTGTGATTAAATGGTGTCGAATAACTTTATATCAGCATTCAGCAGAAAATGAGAGCTAAAGACTGTTTAAAATTATTAAATCATTAGGACATGTCCCCCAAACCAGTATATAGTGTTTTAAATGTGGCACCAGTAACCAAATAGAAAATGATAAATTTTGAAGAGAGAAGGAAATATAAGGGTATCTCACTGAACTCTGTGGGCCATCCTGGTGAGCAGTGGCTGTTTGCTAGCACATTGGTGGGATAGTTCAGTGAATTACAATCCATGATAGACACTTATCTAATTGCTTTCAGGTGACTTGTCCAGGAGTGGTGCTGAAAGACAAGGAGGACATCTATCTTAGTATCTGTGTGTTTGGCCAATACAAAAAGACACAATGTGTCCCAGCCACTTTCCCTCTGGTCTTTAATGCCAGAATGGTGTTTGAAAAGGTGAGTTCGGCTCTCTTGCCTCACTCTTGTTTTCCTATTGCCCTCTTGGGCTTTTCCCTTCTCCCTTCCTTCCCCTCTCTCCATACGCTCATGGCTGGCCTCTATTGCTTTACTCTCTCTGCCTTTCTGACTCTACAATCCTTCTAATTCCCTTCCCCATGCCCTGAATAAACTCTATTCTATACAAAAAAAAAAAAAAAAAAAAAAAAAAGGTGAGTTCAAAAATCAGATTAATTATTTACCAACAGAAATCAGAGGGATTCTGGTTTTTGAATAAAATCCTGCAACATAAACTATTATTGGTAACTATGTGCTTAATTCAATTTGGCTTAATTCAAAAGGAATGTTGTAACAAATTTAGACTTTTGAAAATATTCCTTACATTATGCACTGAATCAATTGCCTGTTTCTAAAACTTCTTAGTGGGATTCATGCAAATCATGGCATCTTGACTGCTGAATAACAGCTTCTGTACAAAATAAGGCACAAATAGGTAAGCATATGCTGAGTTTTACTTAGGAATATCTTGTGCTTTTCTGTTTCACCAAGCCCCTCTCTTTATTATCCTTAAAAGGGCTGGTATTGGCAATTATTACCAATCATATTCTCCTTCCCACCAGACTTACCTTGTCCTTATAGGATTGTCTTCCCTCCCTTCCTCCCTCCCTGCCTCTTTTCCTCCCTCCCTCCTTTCCCCTTTCCTTCCTCCTTTTCCCTTGTCTTCTTTCATTTATTCACAAATAAAATACCCTACTTTTTTCTCTGTTCTATGGACTGATATATCTATCTATCTATCTATCTATCTATCTATCTATCTATCTATCTATCTATCTATCTATCTATATGTATGTATGTATAGATATATGATAAGGCAAAACTATTTCTTCCTGTAACTTAATAAATGCATAAATACAATGAAGGAAAGGTGAGAAAATAGGGGGAACTTTCTTTTTTTTAAATTGTCTAAGAAGACAATAATGTTTAAACTAAGCTTGAATGAGACTAACAGTTGTTTGGCGGTCTAGGGAGAGAGAATTCTAAGTAGAGAGCTAACAAAGACAAAGGTTTCCTGTAAGGAGTTAGCTTGCTGTGTTGTAATTCTAAGGTAGACAGGACCATCCTGAGGAGCACAGGTAAGAAACCTAGTGGGTGATGTTGGCAAGGGAGGCAGATCCAGCTAGAAATTGTTGAAGGTTTGTATGGAAGATTGACATGGTGATTTATTCCTGAAATCCCTGGATCTGAGGGGCTTTGGCAGAAAGATTGAGAGTTCAAGATGAACCTTGGACTACATAATGAATCTTTCTCTGCAAAACCAAACCAAACCAAACCAAACCAAACCAACCCCCTCAAACAAACCAAGATTTTTCTTTGGTTGAGCAAGGAAACACATTTTGGGAAGTGAATGGGAAAACAGTCTTCCTTCCCCCTCTCTGGCTTCCTCTTCTCATATTGCCCCTGATGTGACCTCACCTGCCCTCTCACCCTCTCACTGCAGGTGTTCCCTGAAGCAGTCGACCCTGGAGACGTGGTTGCACAGCTTGAGTGTGAGTTTTTAATTTTTAATTACTACTGAAAACATTTTAGAAATATAATCCATATTATAATTTGATTTGGGATTAAATAAAAGTTTAAAAGGTCTAGTAGGATTTAAAAAATGTTGAACTGAGACATTTTCATAATTTTTAGAATTTCAGTGACTTCCTCAAATGATAAAGCATTTATCTTTTTGCTATGGATGAACTGAAACCGTTTCTTCTTTCTGGTTTGGTCTATGGCAGATAAAGAATTACTTAGATGTTTTTTGGTCAAGGTGGCTTGGAGTGTTCTGATGGAGGGTTGTGATAGGTGGAACTTTGCCCTGCAAACAAAAGTATAAGAGTCAATATAAGAGTCAGAAATGTCATCAGACTCACAGAAGCTCAAGGTAGCCTAGCTGGAAAAATCAGTGCCTTTACCTTAGTAGGTATCAATTATTTTTCAATGCTGGTGTTGGCAGTACTTCTGTACAGGGCTCAGCTGGAAAAAGCTACACTGACAGTAATGCTGTGTATACACTTGGGCGAGGCCCACTCAGGCCCTGGTTGTGAAAAGGAAGGCTGATGTTTATGCTTAAAAGTAGAAAGGATGGGGGAATACCTGGGGGTTGGGAGGGGACTTGCTCAGAGAAGAAGGGGAGGGGTATGGAGAAGGATTGAGGATAGGGATGGCCATGAGGGGGCAGTGAACAGGATTAAAGTGAGTAAGTTAAAAATAAAATAATTTTAAAAATGGAAAATAAAAGTGGAAAAGTCTGAAATTATAGACTGATTGCATCTCAAAAGGCCAGCAGTGCTGGTGTTGGGCAGTGCTCCTATGTCTCCTAATGTTCCCCTCACTCCCCACCCCATGTGCACTCTAGCAACTTAGAAACATGGAAACTGGCACCAAGCTTAGATCTTATGGTTGAAGAGGGTGGGAACAAGCCTGCTTGCTTGTTTCCATGGGAATTGTGGTTTAGTGACTTTTTCGGAGAATGCTTTGTACCAGGGGCTAGTATTCTGTTATTTCATTTCTGTTCTAGGACCTGACATTATATTTTCCAGTGTGGTAGACAGGCTCTGTGATGACTGTTGCCCATAGGCCTATGCATTTAATGTTTCCTGACCATCTTGTTCATTATTTGGGAAACCATATATTAGAAGCATTGCAGATGACCATTTCCATTTATAAATGGAAAATTACAAATTTTTCCATTGAGAGAAAATTAATGTTTTTCTCTACTATTTGGTTAGAAATGTTAGGGTATCAGATTACTAGTTACTGATGATTGTTATTTGAAAAGTGTCTTGATTTCCCTGATTCAGTTTCTTTCTGCCTTCCTACTTCCTTCCTTCCTTCCTTCTTTCCTTCCTTTCTTTCTTTCTTTCTTTCTTTCTTTCTTTCTTTCTTTCTTTCTTTCTTTCTTTCTTTCTTTCTT
>NC_034595.1:62411090-62415958 GCF_900095145.1 Mus pahari
CTTTCTTTCTTTCTTTCTTTCTTTCTTTCTTTCTTTCTTCCTTCCTTCCTTCCTTCCTTCCTTCCTTCCTTCCTTCCTTCCTTCCTTCCTTCCTTTCTTTTTCTTTCTTCTTTGTTTTTTTGGTCTCATAAAGTGGTATTCTGCTTTCTAACACCACTTTCAGAGTCACCCTCTCCTGTGTTGTCAGGTGAAGGTATTCTATTGTTCCTATCTATGTACTTCACTTTGCTCTGGTCTTTAGGCATAGAGTTTGGCTTTGTGTGCAGTTTTCTCAGATGACTTTCACAGCAGTCTTCGTCCACAAACTCTTTTCTTTTCGTCTTCCTTCCTGTTGTACAGTCTTCTTTGTTCCCTAATGATTTCATATGGAAAGTGAAAAGTCCACTGAGTGGAGAGAACTCTCAGTGGAGAAATGCCTGCCTGGTACCTGTCACCCGGAGCCAGTAAGTTTTGAGGTTTCATTAAGAACATTCCTATGTTCTTGCTGTTTGCTGGCAGTAGAGTTAGACAGTCTAAATGCATATTTTATACATTTTGTCATTGTGCTACAGGTGTATAACAGATTCAGGCTTTATAAAAGAATAGCTACTGTGCTCCCCAATAAAGTCATTTATTTGTTTAGTCATTGCTCCCATTTCCTCATCTGTCCCCCAAATCTCTTTTTAAGATTAGTTTCTTAAAATGGGGCTCTTCTCAGGCTTTAGTGCTGACATTATGTGGCTATTTATATCCTTAGTTTCTTTTTATCTGTAATGTTGTTCCAATTTTTTCTGTTTGTTTTTAATGCTGAGAATGAGAAAAATAGATCCTTCAGAATGTCCTGTCTCTAATATTGGCTAATTGTGTCCTTACCCAAGCTCTGTTTGGCTTGTTTATTGCTTGTTTTATATAAGCTGCTAATTAGAACTGGAGGAGTTTAGATTCAGACTTATTTTGTTATTTGGCAAGAGTCCTTGATAGTTTTTACAGTTTTTGATAGTTTTTTGTGCTTATTGTATCATGCCAGATGACATGAATATCTTGTCCTTAGCAATGTAGAGATTGGTTATTTCGGGTCTAAGCAACATTGTCCTGCAACCTCCATTATAATTCTCTAATCAGCGTTTCATTTACTAGCTTTTTAGCATCCACTGAGAACCATCTTTTTCACTAGGGGTTAGCAAATAGTTATTGTTATAATGCGTCATTCTTTTCTATTACTAACAAGAGAGAGACACACAGAGAGAATGAATGAATGAATGAATGAATGAATGTAAGCTAAAAGTAGGTATCTGGTGTCCAAGAAGATCAGCCTAAAGGGCAAGCTAGTGAGGGACCCTGTCTCTAGCCAGCTTGCTCTAGGGATTTCACCACTATCTGATTTAGTATATTTATGTCACCCTCAAACAATTCCTGAGGTATATTTTTAGTCAACTTCCATGTCTGCTCCCACTTCCCAGTAACCTCTAGTCAATTGCTCTATAGATTGGTGTTCTCTTTTTTTTCTTTCTTCTAGTCTCTTAATTTAGAATAATATTTTTGAGGTATATTCATATTTTTGAGTTGTTTTCATATTTTTCCACATACAAGATATTTATTCCTTTTTATGGCCAACCATATTCTGTGTATGGCTCTGGATGGTTTACCAAGCAAAGCACTTCTCACACAAGCTAAAGACCAGTTAACCTAGAACCCAGGTGAATGCCTGTGGGGATGGTGGTGTCTGCCTATAATCCCAGCATGCAAGAGGCAAAGGTCTGTCTGGGTGCCCTGAGCAGACCTTGGGTGCAAAATCTGCAGCCAGCCCCACAACACCCAGAGGCAGCTCCACTCTCAGGTGCTTCAACATGCCCAGGATCAGAGGATCCCAGGATTCCAGTAGCTTGGTCACACCAGGATCTCAAGGTCCTAAAGGCAGCTTGACTCCCAGGAGCTCAGATACACCCAGGATCTCAGGAAGGACAGGCTCCAGTCAGACATAGCAGGGGAAGGGAGCACTAGAGATAACCAGATGGCGGGAGGCAAGCATAAGAACATAAGCAACAGAAACCAAGGTTACTTGGCATCATCAGAACCCAATTCTCCCACCATAGCAAGTCCTAGATACTCCAACACACAGGAAAAACAAGATTCAGGTCTGAAATCACTTCTCATGAGGATGGTAGAGAACATTAAGAAGGACATAAATAACCCCCTTAAAGAAATACAGGAGAACACAGGTAAACATATAGAAGCCATTAAAGAGGAAACACAAAAATCCCTTAAAGAGTTACAGGAAAACACAATCAAACAGGGGAAGGAAAGGAACAAAATCATCCAGGATCTAAAAATGGAACTAGAAACAATAAAGAAATCACAAAGGGAGACAACCCTGGAGTTAGACAACCTAGGAAAGGGATCAGGAGTCATAGATGTAAGCATCACCAACAGAATACAAGAGATAGTAGAGAGAATATCAGGTGCAGAAGATATCATAAAAAACATTGACACAACAGTCAAAGAAAACACAAAAAGCAAAAAGCTCCTAACCCAAAACATCCAGGAAATCCAGAACACAATGAGAAGACTAAACCTAAGGATAATATGTATAGAATTATACCTATCAGAATTATACCTATCAGAAGTACACCAGACTTCTCAACAGAGACTATGAAAGCTAGAAGATCCTGGGCAGATGTCATACAGACCCTAAGAGAATACAACTGCCAGCCCAGGCTACTATACCCAGCAAAACTCTCAATCACCATAAATGGAGAAAATAAGATATTCCATGACAAAACCAAATTTACTCAATATCTTTCCACAAGTCCAGCCCTACAAAGGATAATAGATGGAAAACACCAACACAAGGAGTGTAACTACAACCTACAAGAAGCAAGAAAGTAATCTTTCAATAAACCCACACAAACATAATTTCCCTCTAACAAGAAAATTAACAGGAAGTAACAATAACTTTTCCTTAATATCTCTTAATATGATAATTAATATTATCAACATATCCTAATTGATTGAAATTCAAAAATATGAGGAATTAGAAATTTGTTGACTGTCATCCTGTGGTCTTTCTAATTTGGTAATGGTAGAAATAGGTCCAATATTGTACAATCCATATACACTTCCTGCTTGTTTGTACATGACAGGGTCTTGCTGTGTGCTACATAACGGCCTTGAAATCATGCTTCTCCCATCTCAGCCTCTCTATTAGTAGGATTGTTTATTTGATGTTTTTATATTATACTATAGTTTTCAAAACAGCTTACATATTTCAAAATTATTTAAACAGCTGATAGAAATGTAGAAAATTTGGGAGGTGGCTTGTAAGAGAACAGTGAAGAGTGAGACTGAAGGCTTGCTTGATATTTATAATTATTGAAGAAGAGGACTTTATAAGTTACTCTTATTCTGAGATGAATGCTTTTCAAAATCATCATAGCCAATGAACCAGAATCTTGCCTTCACCTATCATCTGTGCCACCCTCCAAGCAGAACCATTGTTCATTGAAAGAGTTGATGAATGACTTCATGGATAGACCATCTTAATACACACACCATTGCTTAAATGAATGTAACCTATTCCCTGTGGCTGAGAATGATGACAATCACTCAAGTCAAATAGCTTTGACCATAGCAGGAAATCTGTATCCAAAAATCATGCCTACAATTTATTCCTTGGCTCAGCAAAACTGTCAACTCTTAGCTTATCTACAATGGAGGTAAAATCCTTTGCTGATGTGAGAGACATTCAAGTATAGCCTTATTACAATGAACTCCAATGTCCAAAAACTGTTTTTATTTTGTGTTTGTACCATATTGAGTCAAGATTTTAAGCTCTACTAAAAAACAAACGAACAAACAAACAGACTTTATTTATGTTCATTAAAAAAACTAATAGTGATATATCATTTTCCAGAGCAATCCGACAACAAAAGGAGATCAAGGGGAGGATATATCATTTTAAAATATCATACCATTAATATATTTGGAGTTATTTAAAACTTATATTGAGAAAAACATAAGTATTTTCAGTATTGCTGTAGACAAACATCTACATAAGACTGTTCAATTGATGTTTTATATCAAACAACTTTTATAATATTTAATTTTACTGTTACAATATTTTATAAATTTTAAAGAATATGATAAAAACAAAAGGTATTACAGGTTTTGAAGGGGGGACTCTCCAGGAGGAGTTGGGGTACAAAAGAGAAAGAAGAATGTGATGTAAGTCTATTTACTCAAAGTATGTCTTAAATATTAACAAATTCAGATAAATTGAAATTATGTATCCTTTCTCATCATAATGCAATAGAACTTAAAGGGAAAGAAGTATTTGCAACAATTTTTTCTCAAGATAGATATCAATGTAAGAAATGAAGAAAGTTCAGATATGAATCAATAAACTTTAGTCTTACAAAAAGTAAGTTGGTATAAAATTTTTTACACTCTGCCACCAAAATAAGGAAAAGGGGTTTTGGCATACTAATTTCTAAGGTTTTACAGTGCCAGACAAGACTACAGATATCAGTGGGAAACTGAACTGAATACTTTATTTTAGGGAGGAAAATAAGTCAATAATTTGTAAATGTTAGGGAAGGGGCTGTTTCTTTGTGGCTTTGTGATCAAAGCCTCTTCTTTTTTTTAATTATTATTATTTTCTTTCTTTACATTTCAAATGCTATCCCTAAAGTTCCCTATACCTGTCCCCTCCCGCCCCTGATCCCCTACCCACCCACTCCCACTACTTGGCCCTGGCCTTCCCCTGTGCTGGGTCATATAAAGTTTGCAAGACCAAAGGGCCTCTCTTCCCAATGATGGCCGATTAGGCCATCTTCTGCTACATATGCAGCTAGAGACACAAGCTCAGGGGGTACTGGTTAGTTCATATTGTT
>NC_034595.1:62415969-62447684 GCF_900095145.1 Mus pahari
GGGTCTGTTATTATGTCTCCCTTTTCATTTCTGATTTTGTTAATTAGGATGCTGTCTCTGTGCCCTCTAGTGTGTCTGGCTAAGGGTTTATCTATCTTGTTGATNTTCTCAAAGAACCAGCTCCTGGTTTGGTTNATTCTTTGAATAGTTCTTTTTGTTTCCACTTGGTTGATTTCAACCCTAAGTTTGGTTATTTCCTGCTGTCTACTCCTGTTTGGTGAATTTGCTTCCTTTCGTTCTAGAGCTTTTAGGTGTGCTGTCAAGCTGCTAGTGTATACTCTCTCTAGTTTCTTTTTGGAGGTACTTTGGAACATGGGGTATATAGACATATCCAATTATATTCCATATATGTGCTTAAATACTAATGATCTTAATCATCATTTTATATGCTTATTAGCCATTCATTTTCCTTATAATATACTTATTTAAATATTTTTCTGTTTTTGAATTTTTTGCCTTCAAATTAAATTATATGGGTTTTAATTTTTATATTCCAAATTACAAATGTCCAAATTATTCCCTATATCAAGTGAACAGTCTTTAAATCTAGAAATTCTGTGAATTTTTTCATTATCATAATTTTGTCTTTTGAGGAATGTAGTAAGCCTATTGTGTCAGCATTTTCCTTTCTTTTTTTATGCTTTTGGTATTGTGTCTATAAAATTTTGGTCAACCCAGCGTCACACAAAATTTTCCCTCTTGAAATTTTATAGTTTTAAGTTCTGACTTTTGGGCTGTGATACATTCTAGTGTTGAGATATGGTGTGATGAAGGCTGAGTATGCCCTCTTCCCCTTTCTTTTTATGGTTGAATATCTAGTTGCCCTACTGGTTATAAGATTATCCTTTCCTGCATCAAATTGATTTTTGCACCTACTTAAAAGCCAGTTGATCATGGATGTGAAGGTCCCTTTGAACTCTCTGGTCTGTTCCATTCATCTACATATTTGTCCTTACCTGAGTATTACTGTCCCACTCACTTTATCCTTACAGAAACCTTGAAGCCAGACTGTATAAGTCTTTTGACTTATTTTGACTATTTCTGTGTTTATTGCATATGGTGTGAATCAATGTTAGACAGTTTTACAAAGCTGAAAGTGGAACTAATCTAGGCATCAACTTCTTTTAAATTCTTTCATAACTGTTTATTCTTCGTCTTTTCTTTCTGAAATGTACACATTCATTTCTACACACACACACACAGGAGCGCCCATGAGCATACAGGCACAAGTACACAGATACACAGATATATGAATATGACAATTGTACTAATTTCTGGTCATAGTTCGAATTTATCATTAGAATCAGAAAGCTCTTCTTTCCCAGCCTATGGAAAGGGCTGCTAACATTTGCCAGTACTGAAGTCTGTGCTCTGTGACCTTTTGTGTTGGCTGGGTTGATGTTAATGCAAGCTAGGGTCACTTCAGAGGTGAGAATCTCAATTGTGAAAAGTCAGTAGCCAAGTCTGTAGGGCATTTTCTTAATTTTCTTAATTAGTGACTGATGAGTGACTTTTCTTAATTAGTGACTTAATTAGTGAACGGCCCTCCCCAGCCCATTGAGGGAGATGCCATTCCTGTGCTGGTGGTCCTAGGTTTTATGAGAAAGCAGGCTGAGCAAGCAAGAAAGCAGGATGGGCAAGCCAGTTACCAGCAGCTATCTACATCAGCTCCTGCCACTGGGTTCCTGCTGTGTTTGAGTTCTCATGCAGACTTTCTTTGATGATGAACAGTGTCATTGAGGTGTAAGCAACACAAACACTTTCCTCCCCAAGCTGCTTAGATCATGGTGTTTTATCACAACCCTACCTAGGACGTCTTTGAGGCAGATTCTTCTACACCTGAATATTTTAAGAGACAAAGGTTATAGAGATAGTTTGCACCCTGAACACCATACACCAAGTGCCGCCCAATGTCCATGTTAAAGGCTTGATTTCCAGTGTAGCACTATTGACAGGTGTGCAATGTTTAAAAGGAGGGTCCTACAGGAAGTCCTTAGATTGTGGGTGGTAAGCCCTTGAAAAGAATTGTAGAAACTTGTTCTCTTTCCTTGTTCTTCTGCTTCTCAGCCCCTGAGGCCATTGCTTTTGTTCTGCCATGATGCACTTTCTTTTCTAGATGTCCTGCTGACCTTGGGCTGAAAACTCCAGAATTAGGAGCCCAAATAAAGCCTTTCTCTTTATATCTTTGTGTTCAATTGCCTCAGATATTTTGTTTTATTAATGGGAAGCTAACACAAATTTGTTGATATTAATACCAAAGCCAAAAAAAATGTAAAAAGGACACTACTGTAGAAACAAAAAACAATGGAGCGTTTCTCTCTAGTAGTATATATAGATTTTAATGGAATAACATTATTTTTTTCTGTTTTATTTACTCTGTGACTCTAGTGAATATAACTATATTCAAAACATACAAGATATTTGATAACTAAGGTATTAAATATATAAATACAACATTTCTCTTTGTCACTAGTTTATAACTCCTGGAACTATCTTGTTGACTTGTTTATGTGCTATGATTCTTCAGGAGAATATTTTGTGTTTGAGAATTTAAAATCGATGGTCAGTTTCAGTGTCAGTCCCTCCAATATTTGATAAAGAGAAGGAGTGATTTACATTTATATTTCAGTTGATTACTAGAACTAAGTTCTGTTACCTATAGGGAAAAGTAGCCTGCTCATTAGAGCTGATACTTCTCAGTTTACGGAAGCTAACACTGGTGTCTGGGAACTTGAAAGTTATTTTAGGTCAGGATTTAAGGGCTGAGAATAAATCCTTCAGAGTCTGTGAATGGGAGTGTCCCGAATTACCCCAGGAGGCTTGAGGGACTCAGGCTTAAATTATTTTTAAGTCTACTATATTTGAAGTCCACAAGTGAATTCTAAAAATTTCAACACTTCTGATTAATGTAGTTACTACAGGTTTTTGATTTGCTGCATGTGACTAGAATTTCTCCACTGTTGTAATACTATTGTTAGTCCACTATTGTTGAATTTGTAACTCACATTACCAATACATGTGTAAATGAGAGTTTTTAGAGAGGAAGTAGAAATATAGTTCTTAGTCATACAATAAAGGGATGTTGTAAAATGAGAGTAATTGTCCTGCATATTCCAGGACATATGTTTACATTAACTTGCTGTTTGGCCTCCAGCTGATTCACATTTCTGTATAAAGTATTCCTTTAATAATTTAATATCTTTCTCCCCAAAGTATTTTTAATTGTAGTAAATATACATAACAAAATTTATCACTTTAATCATTTCAAGTGTACAATTTAGTGGTATTCAATGCATTTATAACTTTGTGTGACAGTCACTACCATGCATTTCTCTAACTTTAATTTATCTTTCAAAACTGCAGAATTAAGCAGTAACTTTATTTCCCTTCTCTACTTATTCTACTTTGTTTCTATGCTCATTAAAAAAGTCTTTTATCAAAAGGAAATTGGTATTTGTCCTCTTTTTGAACTGACTTATTTCACATGCAATACCTTCAAGGATCATGAAATTGAATGCCAGAAGTCTCTTCCTTTATAAGGACAAGTGATATTCTATTAGATGTTTATAAAACATTTGCCTGTTTCTTTGTTGATGGGTACTTGGTTTGTTTCTAGCATTTCAGTATTGTGAATAATCTTGCTATGAACATTAGTGCTCAAATATCTGAGCACTTTCAGTTCTCCTTTGTATATTGCTTTAGCATTTTTGGAGGAATCAGTATTTCCATAGCAAGTGTACCATTTTATATCTTCACCTACTGCACAAGCCTCCTTATGGGTGTGAGAGCATGTTAGTTTTGATTTACATTTAATTAATTGTTAGTGATATGGTAAAACTTTATTTATGTATCAATGACATGTGTATCTCTTCTGGAACAATGCTTATTCAAATCTTAGGACCATTTAAAGTTATAACTATTATTTTTTGTCTGGATGTTTTGCCTGTGGCTATGTCTGTAAACTACATGTATGCAGTGCCTATGGAGGGCAGATAAAGACATTGGATCACTTGGAACTTGAATTCCTGAGAGCTGAGTTGCTATTTGGGTTCTGGGAATCGACTAAGGTTCTCAGGAAGAGTAGCCAGTGTTTGTAACCATTGAGCCATCTTTCTAACCTCTTGTTCAAGCAAATTGAGTTGTTTACTTTTAATTTTGTAATTGTAGATGAATTCTATTTATCTTGGAGAGTAAGCTCTTTTAAAAGATTTAACTTGCTAGTATTGTCTTTCCTGTTGTTGTTATGGCTAGGCATACAGCATATTTTATGGTTACTAGCTTTGTTGTTACCTGTTTCTTTGGAATCTTATCCAAGAAATCACCCCAGACCCAATGTCATGAAGCTCTTTACTTTTATGATTTTTAACGTTTTGAGGCTTACATTTAGTCTTTGGTCATTTGGAGTTGTTTTTTTATATGTGGTATTTTGGGTAGAGGTATAATATGTGTACATTGTTTTCCCATTACCATTTGTTGAAAAGATTCTCTTTTCCCTTACTAGATGGTATTGGCACTTTATCAAAATTACTCATTTGGAAGGTTTTATTTCTGAGTTCTCTATTCTATCTCACTGGTCCATATGCCTGCTTAAAAGCTAGGCTCATGCTGTGTGAACACAGCTGATCTTACTTTGCAATTTGAAAGTCTTTTGTATAATTTTCTTTTTTTTTTTTTGTAGGGGAAATTTTTTATTTTAATTATTTTTTTTACAGTGCTTTCCCCCCAATGACAGGAGGAGAACATTACCCCCAGAATCAATTAAGTAGGGTTCCCTGGGGCTTACAGAGACAAAAGCAGCAATCAGAAAGCCTCCATTGCTCTGTGCAAGGTCCTCTTCATACATGCTGTGGCTGTTTAGCTTGATGTTTTTGTGGGACTCCNAAGAGTGGGAATGGGGTATCTCTGACTCTTTTGCCTGGTCTTGGGGCCCTTTTACTACTACTGTGTTGTTGTTTTCAGCCTTGGAATGAGGGTTTGTGTCTAGCCTTATTGCTTCTTTGTATAATTTTCTTGTTGCCTTGCTCTAACTAGTACTTCTAGTTAAGTAAATTGACAAACACCCTTGCTTTGCTCTTGCTTTGCTTGTTTAGAAGAGGAGGGTGTAGTCTTTCATCATTGAGCAGTGTTTATTACTGGTTTTCCATTAGTGCTTTTTATTATGGTGAGTTAGTTTACCTGTATTCCTAGTGCTTTCAGTTTTCTTCATGAAAGCTTGTTAAATTTTATTATGATTTCTGTTTCAAGTGAGATGATCACATGCTTTCTCTCTATTTTCTTAATGAAGTATGTTGTATCAACCACATTTCCTATATTGAACTATCCTTGCCTTCCAGGGATGCATCTCATTTTGTTATTATATTAGTTATTTTTCTGTTGCTATGATAGAATACCCTGACAAAAAGCAACTCTTGAGACAAAGGGTTTGTTTTGCTTACAGTTTTACAGGGGCACAGTCCACAATGGCAGTCAAGGCTTTCATTAGGAGCTTGAGGCCAGGCTGACTTTCAGGAAGCAGAGAGGTAGAACAGGAAGTGGGGCCAGGTTATACATTACCAAAACCTATTTTCAGTGATATACTTCTTTTAGCAAGGACACTTTCTACAGGCTTCCTCAAAGAAGACCAAGTGCTCAAATGCACGAACTTATGGAGGACATTTCTCATTTAAACCACAGCATTCATAGTGTGTAATACTTCTAATGTGTTGCTGAATTCAGCTTGCTAGTATTCAGAATTTTAACATTAGGATATTTTCCTATATATTTCTTGTTTGTTTGACTCTGGTTTTAAGGGACTACATCCCTTATGTAATGAGCTACAAAATATCACCTCCTCTTCAACTTATTCTAACAAATCTGACAAAGGTATTAATTATTCAATCTTCCCTTTTGAAAATCAGGTCTAACACTTTATTTTTTGGGGGATTTCTGACTGATATGAAGTCTTAGTCAGAAACAGATTTCCTGCTTTCAAAAAAATTAGTTTTTACTTATTTGTTTGTAAGATTTGTCAATTCTATCTAGGTAATACAGTTTTGCATAAGTGTTCGTGTATAAAGCCAGTAATAACACTTATTTTTATATATGAAAATGTCTGAAAATTTTGTTGATATTTAGAAAAACAGCTTTTTATTCTATTCATGTCTATTATTTTTCTATTACTTTATCTTTGTTCTAATATTTAACTTTATTTTTGCTCTAGGTTTGAATTTAACTTATTCTATGGTTTCTTAAGCTATAAAGCTGTTCATTTGAAATCACTTTAAATTTTTAATTTAAAATGATTAGCTTGATGTTTTTGTGTTTATCATAGTGTTATTTTCTCTGAGTCTCAAATGTTTTGATATACTGTATTTTCCCCATTCTTCTCAATGTATTTTCAAACTTCCCATATGATTTCTTGTTTAACTGATTGACTGTTCAAGGATTGGCTTTTCCAGTTTAACTTATGTTAACCTCATCTGTTCTTCTAAATTTACTGAGGCTTAATCTGTACCCTAATACTTGATCTATCCAGTAAAATGTCCTATGTGCCCCTGAGAAGAACATAAGCACTGTTGTAGAACATGTGCTCTTACATGGCTGTTTGACAGCTTGCTCTTTTCTTCTGCCTTTTATCTGTTTTATTTTTATTTATTTTTTTATTTTTTTATTTTTTATTTTGAGACAAGATTCTATTCTATAGCCCAGGCTAATCTGGTATTGAACTTGTAACTTTCCAATTCAGCCCTCTGAGTCCTGAGATAATGGGAGGGTGCTGTCATGCATAGCCTGTAGATTGTTTTATATATGTCCGATAAATCTCAGGTTTAGTTCTAAAATTTAGTTATTGTGGTTTAGTTCTAAAAGTATTATCTTTAGTTTCATTGTTTTACCAGCTATTAAGAGTAGATTATTTAGTCTTCAATTATTTTGTTGTATGCTTATTTCCAACTTCTACTAATGATTTTTGTTTCATATAATTTTAATGGTTGGCCATTGGGTGTGTAAATGTTAATAACATCCTTCTCCTTGTTGTAAACCTTTAATTCATGTATATCCTGCATTGTCTTAAATTTTTTTATTTAAAGTATTTTGTTTGAAGTTAACATAGATGCTTGTAAATGCTTCTTGCATGGAATGTTTAATGGTAACAAAATCCCAAACTTTTTTTGTCTGGGGACATTTTTCTTCATGTATTCTTTGATAGTTTAACACTTGTACACAATGTATATTAGTGACTCTCATTCCCACACTCTCCCATCTTTATACCAGTCTAGTGTTTTCCCTTCCTCTCTACAGATCTCATTTTACATTCATGACTGTGTATGCCTGTGATATGTTAACTTCTCTAGTAGTTTTGAAAGACATTTAAAAAAAACTGAATAGAGCATTCTTAAGTGAGCATTTCTTTTTAGCATTTTGTAAATATTAATATCTGGCCACTTGGCCCTCACACTTAGTAGTAGCTCTTTCTGCCTCAAGGATATTTAAAAGATGCTTTCAAAATGCTTAATTGCTTTTCTCATGCTGCTTCAAAGACTTTTTCCTTCTATTTCATTGAATTTCTTGGGCATTTATATTAATGTCATTCATGAAATTTGGGAACTTGTAATATTCTCACTGCTTCCTTTTGCTTATCCTCTAAACAGTAGTCTTCTGCAAAAATTGTCTTTATGTTTCTATTTGCCTCACTAAAGTGACAGTAACTCTAGTAATCCATCCTGTCCTGGCCCTTCTGTCCTTGTAAGGATCAGGGTTTCTTCTTCTCCTGGTGTTCCTATTATTATATATTACATCTGTTATAGCTGTCCCACAATTCTGAGATATTGTTCTTTGCTTTGTCTTGTTCTCTTTGATGATTTGAAAGTTTGTTATTGTTATATGCTGAAAACTTTGAGATTTTTTTTCTAGCCATGTGTCGCAAAACAATAAGCCCACAACAGTTATTCTTCATTTCAGTTGTAGTATTTTTGACCTATAGCATTTGTTTGTTCCTTTTTTAGAATTTCAATCTCTGCATACATGTACATCCAGACATACATATATACACATATACACACATACCACTATATATCCCTTCTATTTGCATACTGCTTATTTTTTATACTAGATCACTTTGAATTTTCTAGTTCTTAAAATTTGTGGAGATTCTTTTGGTAATAGGAATTAAACCAGGGTCTTATATATGCTTGCCAAGTTTTCTACTCTATCCTATAGCCCCCGCTCAAATTTCTAAAAATTCTCATTCTTTTCACTCTGACGTCCCCATTTATGTGACTGAGATCTGTACACTGTACTCTTGGTTTTCTGTTTAGTTTGCCATGCACCTTGTTGAAAGCTAGTTGTGGGGAGTTTGAGGAGAAGGCCTCTGTCTTCTGAGTGTAGCTTCTCTTTGATGAGCCCATGTCTCTGCTTGGGAACTCTGTCAGTGTTTCCAGACCCTATCTCTCCTTAGGACAGGATGGTTGGATAGCTGGGTATCTTCTTTCTCCCATGTACAAAAGAGGTGGTGTTGTACTTGGGTAGTCCACCTGTTCCTGGTAGAAGCCCGGAGTTGGCTAGAATTGGGACTTCCCTTGTACCAGGTTGATTAGGCTCTTATTAAAGAATCTGGGAGATGGAAACTGAGGAAAAGGCCCCCACTTTTTTTTCCCAGAGAGAAGGGCTTGTTAGAGAGAATAGAATACTCTGGTGTACTTCCAAATGTTTTCTTTCCCCTGGAAGTTACAGAGAACTTTTCTCTAACATTCACATTGAGGATCCCAAGACAAAACTCAAAACTTCTCCCTTTGAAGCTGCCATAGAAGCCATGGCTTGTTTTTCTGCTCTGTTGTGATTCTTCTTATTCACTTGCTTTGCCTTCCTATGAGGTCATCTTACTGAGGAATATTAGAGCGTTTGCTCATCTATGAGTCTTAGGCTGGAATAAATTCTTCCAAATACCTTACATCCCAGATTGTAAGTCATATAGCACATTTTAAACCTGTGTCTTAAATGATGTAATTAAATTCCTATTGTAAGTATTCTAAATGGTACCTTCTAAGGATATAGAAAACTTGAATTCTGGATCTTCTATTTTATTTTCTTAATTTTTAATTTCAATTATCTATTTTTCTATATACCTAGTTGATTTTGCCTAGATACCAAATGCTATAAAATATAGAAATAATTGCTTGAATTAGTTCAGACTGAATTTGAGATATTTCAAATTTGGCTATATTTTAGTTTTTTCTTTACTTTTAGGTTTTGCCTTAGTCACTTTTATACCTCTGTGAAGAGACACCATTACCAAGGCAACTTGTAAAAGAAAACATTTAAATGGGGGGGGGATTATTTGTTATAGTTTTAGAGGGTGAGTCCTTGAGTATCATGGAAGGGAGCATGATTGCAGGCAGACAGGTGAGCACTGGAGCAGTAACTGAGAGCTCACATGTTGTGACACCACTCAAGAAGCAGAGAGAGGGACAACTGTAATGGCATGAACTTTTGAAATCTCAACGCCCACACTCAGTCATGTTTCTGTTCCAATAAGGCCACACTTTCTATCCTCAAATATATGTGATAGGTAGTCTCCTTCAAACCACCACAGATTTAATCTCCTATGAAACAAGCCTGTTCATCAGTCAGGTTACCAGGTCACTGATTTGATTTACTAAACTCCCCTTCCTGACTCCCCAAGTCCATGTTTTCCAATGGGGAATTTCACTTTCAAATTTGGTTAGCTATTCTAAGGTTCATGTTGTGAGTTTACCAAAAGTCATTGATTAATGTCTTGGTTCTTAGCTGCCTGTCAGAATTGTCAGATCCCAGAAAGAAGACAACAGCGACCAACCAAGCAAGCAAGCAAAATAACAGCCCCTAAGGCCTAGTTCATCTCTCTGGAGTTCCTTTTTATACAAGTTTCTATTTTACACATTTTAGTGTTTAGAGTTGGCATTTATTTTTTTAGTTGTCTACCTTTTGCAGTTGATTTTAGAAGGATCCTTGTTCTTGGGTTACCTAGTCTTCTAGACTGTCTTGCTCTGCTGTATTTTGAGCATTTATTTGTCTGTTCTCTTCCTTTTAATTTCAGAAACTCTATGCCCCCTGCTCCCCAAGCCCTAGTTAATATCACTTAACTCTGGCTATAGATGGACACTGAAGACCACTTAGAGCTTTTTTTTATCACTATGACTGGCTTAGGTATTTTAATTACAGTATCTCATGACACTCTCCAGGGCTTTCATTGCACTTGTGGATTGTAATTACATATTGATGTTTTGATTTTATTTGATGTTTATCTCCTTTGTGGAATTTAAGACTCTTAAGAAAAAACCATATCTTACTGATTATGATAGTGCATCTATAATTTCAGCACTAAGGGACTAAGACAGAAAGATGACGAATTCCAGGCTACCCAGGGTGTATAGTGAAGCCCTGCCTCAAATTGATGACAAATAAATAGATAAACAGGAAAGGTATAAGAAGGATACCTATACCTGTTTTTCTCATTGTAGCTCACATCTGTGACTTAAGTGGGGAATTTAGAATTTTTTCATAGGTAGAATATATGTATGGAAGGTAGAATGAGACTCTACAGTAGAAGTTGAAGGAAGCAGCTATGCCCTTTAATGAGTTCTCAGAGGACAGAGATGATTCACTTATGTTTTTCTTACTTTTGTAATATTATCACAAAATATTTCAAATATAGTAAAAATTTAACATGTTTTATAATGTACATGACAGTTATGTATATTATCATTATTATCATTAACTCAGATTAAGAAATTGGTTTAACATTTATGTAAACATGTATAGTCTACTAAAAGATAAACATGTCCGTGCAGTAATTATTTTAGCTTTTAATTTTTAATATTTATTTAGTGTGCATATGTGGGGGCACTTGTTTCTACATTAGGGCACATGTGGAAGTCAGCGGTATATGTTGGGCAGTTGGTTCCCTGATTCCATTATGTGAGTCCAGAGAATCAAACTCAGGTTCTCAGGCATGGCAACAGATGCTTATACACTATGGTCCATCTTTCTGGGGATATTTTGGCAAATGAAGGAGGATATAAGCAAAGGGACCATGAAGTAAAAACTTAAGGGTTCTTTGGAAGTCAGTTGTGTTGGAAGGTGATTTGTTGGGGCAAACACATGAAGGAGTGTTTTCCTGAAGTAGACACAGTTAATAGACTGAGACAGACTTATGAAGGAATATTTAGCTAAAGTAGACATAAGAAAATAGATGTTCTGCCAAAGCAAACACATAAAAGGACATGTGATGATGAAGGATTCTTTACTAACAACATACATGTATTGGTCTGCCTTATATTGTGTTGTTGAGCTATATTTGTTGGGACTCCATAGAGAGAAACACACCAAAAACCTTTTGGGGGTGTGTTATAGTTTCTTGTGGACTTAGGCTAATTGACAGAGTGATGTCAGCTGGGACAGATACCTGTGCTGAGGCTAGACTGGTGGAAGATGTGATGTTTAGAGAGAATATATAAAGGACTCAATGGACAGTGCTAGAGGTGGAGCTTGGCTTGTTCTAGAGCTGGCTGTGCAACGCTTGTGGGTCTCACATCTTTGTTGATCTTTGTTTCACTAGAGAGAGACACAGCTGAAAACTTCTCTTGGTGTCCTTCTGGGTCCCTTCTACTGACTCATGTCGAGGCTAAGGTCTGGCTGCCTCTGCTAGGTTGTGTCATTGCTACTGATTTTTGTTTGTTTGTTATTACTACTCTATCAAACTAGATTGTTGGTATATTTGCAAAGTGTTTGCGATTGGATCGAGCTGTCTGTCGCTACTAACCTGAAAACTGAATTGTGGATTTCTAGACAACATAGATGAGATTTGTTCCAAAAAAACCTTTTTAAACAGGTCCACTCCCCCATATCCTTTCTTTCCCTCTACCTCTAGTGGGTGGTGGGCTAAAAGGGAGGTAAAAACATTTTAAAACCATCATTAAAAATAGATTTAAAAAATTAAAGTTATAGGACCATATTTATTTTTCTCATTGTAGCCTCAAGTTATGACATAAATGGAGAATTTAATATTTCTTCATAGATGGAATACATGGATGGTAGCTTGAAATAAAACTTCCATTCATGGACAATAGCAGAAGTTAAAGAAAGGAAGGAAGCAATTGTGTCTTTGTAATGAAGCAGCTTAAAGCAACTTATTCTTACTGACTTTTCAACTTAAAATTTTTCTTCTAACTTTCAGATGATACAGCAGTGTTTGAGTTGATACAGCTAGTTCCACCAGGTATTGTATTACTTATTGATAAGATGACTCTTAATGACAACTCAGCTCTGTGAAATGCTTCTAAATATCTCTGCTCCACTCTTCTTACCAAATTGACAGCAATGCTTATTTATATATAATTGGTTCACTCTGTATATAACAAAAGAGTATATACAGAAAGATTGATATAAATGCATTGCTCTGAAATTAAATGGGTTAAAATGATTGAAAGTAGAAGATAACATCTTTATATAATTTTAGGATATTTTGAGATAGTAATGTAAGTTGATTTTTCAATATTTGCAATTCTAAAAATAAAATTACATATTTTTGTTAATTAAACAGGGGTTTTGTTTTTGTTTTTGTGTGTTGACAAAATTGGGAATGAGGACAGTGGTAGCCCAAGGTGAACACTCGATACTGAGGAGAGATGTTATCTATTAAAATGTAAAGACTAGTTTTATTGCTGATACTGCTTTCTAGGATTATCAAAAACCTTAATTAAATCATTATTTTATGGAGCAGATACATAATTTTTATTAAATATAAAATTTCCAGAATTTTCAGTATTACACACATAAGTTACTAGCCACAAAGTCTACAAAATGTCTCAGTTATTTTCAATGTCCAATTTTATACTCCATGACAGCAGACAGAAAAGACAGAAGGCAGGGAAGATGCTAAAGATGGTAATCAGCTTTGGATATATAAATTTAATACAACTTTATAGTTTTAAAGAACTTCCTTTTCTAAGAGTTTCTAGGTTCTCGCTGAGTATGCATGAATGTGCTGATTTTCCAAAAGTGTGAGGCAGATAATTAGTAATGTATAGCGTATTTTTGAAAAATATAAAATGTATTACTTATTGCATCCTTATTTTAATTTTCCCTTTATAGAAGATAAACATTGACTTCAAGCAGGCATACAATAAGGCATCAGGCATTATATATATTATACTTGATGATTTTTTTCTAAATAGAATGTTTTGTTATAATTTGAATCATAGGATATCTTTCTTATAGTGGGAGAAACACTGTCTACCTATGATGAAAATACACGAGATTTCATGTTCCCGGGCCCAAACCAAATTTCTGGACACCATGATTCAAACCGCCAGGTTACCATGAGGAGGATTTCTGGCCTAAGAGTAAGTAACACCACTTTTTCAAGTCAGTTCTTAATGCAGGCTCATGGGTAAGAACTGGAATACAGGCCTCTGTACCGTGTATGTGTAAAACTAAAATTTAACTTGGTTTCAAATTTGTTTTATATAATTATCTTATTTTAAGCATCCTTAATGCAATGAAAGTAATTTAGCAAAAATTAAGGCATTTATCATCAAAACTAACACATCTCATATTGGCTGATATTTATCATCAAGAGTAATGCACCTCTTTTCTCCTCTGCATTGTCTATCCTCTGCCCCCCACCCCCACCCCCATATCTCTTTGTCACTTTTTTGTGTTTCTGTTTAGGGAAGGTTCAACATACAGTTGAACACTAACCAGTCTTAACATTTAGGGAAACCAAAATTTAAAAAATGGTTTTTGGAACAAAGATTACTTATTGGAAAATATTAATAAATATTATTTACAAATCGAGCACTTTCATATGCTTGCTGTGTGCATATAAGCTGAAAAAAAATTTAATAAAGACCAAAAATTTTCTAGCATTTTATCTTCTAGATATGTGTCTTAAATATATTTTTATTGGGAATACCAAGAGCCTTCTTTCATTGTTTTTACTCTTGGTGCTAGAGAGAGATCCAGAGTCTTCCAAGGGTTAGATATAAACTGACAACTGAACTACACCCCCAGATTGAAATATTTTCTTATAGTGTTAACAGTGATAAAAAAAATAGAAATAACTGAAACATCTAGCTCAGATAAAGCTTTGCTAGATAGCTTGTAAAGTGTTCTTAGATTGTACACCTAAGTTTAAATGCTGCTTTAAGAGCATCTCTCTTTCCAAGTGACAATAATTGTATGACAAATCAACATCATTAGATCCATACGGCTGCTGCACAAGGCTCTCCCATCCTCTCCTGTAATGCCTTGGATTTAAAAATCTTTTTGAAAATTTGCCTGATACTCCAATAAACTCAGAAATGCCTACTGTGTTTCAGAAGCAGAGATGGAAAAGTTGTTGAGCTTGCAGTTACTTGGGCAAGTAGTTTTAAAACTAATTTTGTGGAATCTTAAGATAAAATTAAGTGTGTGGTATATGAGCCAATACAGTGAATTAAATATTTTCCTCTGTTCATGAGTTTACAATGAGCTGTGTTCAAAGAGATAGTACGTTCAGTTTACTGAAAGTATAAAAGTTGGCTCTGTAACAATCTATGGAAACCCTATCTCTCTGGGATATTTTTTAATGTCATTTTATGCTATAACCATCTTCAAAGAGTATTTTGAGAGTCACGTGGAAGCCCACAAAGGGAAATAAATCATGTTTTAAGTTTATGTTCTCTTTAAGGTAATTTAGGTTGTGCTGTCATACAAAGACAGCAATAGAAAGTCAATTATGTACTGTTCACAAGAACTTTCCTTTTATCACTTAACAAGTTGCTTTTGTATATATATTTGGAAAGTGTTTGATTACTGAGCAAAGATATATCCAAATCAGGACTTCTAGTAACAGCTAGAAGTTTGTGAGGAGTTTGACAGGTCTTATGTGTATATAAAGCAAATGTGAAGCTGGACAAAGTTATAGCCATCACTGGCAGTGCATGCTGACTAACAAGTTCAGCAAGCATATGACATTTTCATGCTGAAAACTGGCTCAAGTTTTAGGTAATATAGTAGGAATTTGGGGCTCCTTTGCTGGGATGCCTCATGCCCTTCTGCTCAGTGACCACTGTATCTTTACCAGCTGAGACTGAGCTCAAAAAGTAGCAGCTTTGGCATCAAGGGTTGAGAAGTGGGGTCAATGGTTTGGCTCTGTCAGCTAACTATGGTGGATCCTGTTGGTAGCAGATGGAGAAACCTCACAGCTGTGTGAGGCCCAGGGCCCTTCTGACTGGAATCAACAACATACCTTTTAGGAGGTTGACAGGGAGATCCAGAGGGTTGAGAGAAGCTCTCTGTCTTTCCTGTTTCACTTCAAATGTTATGTAGGAGGGAGACAGTGGGAGATGAGAAGAAGCCTAAAAAACTAGCCATAGCTATGAATTTATTTTCTCACGTATTATGGAAGTCTATAAAGGCAGCTTCTATAAACAACTGTATAATACAGAAGACTTGGAACAGAATGTAAACTGAACATCAAAATTGAGGTATAAATCTAGCCTTATTAATAATTGTATTTATATATAAGTAAAAATAAGTGCTCTAGTCAGTGGTTTATGATCCTGGCAAGCAACGATGACTTGTCTTTAGAATTCTTGTCATTCTGAGCTACCATCTGTAAGTCCTATTGCTGTGATAAAGATTCATTTATCTGGAATTAAATCATGGCACTTTTATGGGTTTCTTGGTAAGCTTGGACAGAGCACAGTGACTTGTAGATAGCTTGGGTTCATGGATGGGTTGATTTAACATCAGGGTGGTCATATGTTTTAACTGTGGTTGTCATGTGGTAGTGGTGGTGGGTATTTCCTCTATAGACTTGGAGTTCCACAGCATTCTCATCTTTGAACTATAATCATACTCAGTATCTTATGAAGTAGCATTTAACAGACGCTTCTTGATTGAACTCATGAAGGAATTACTTCTTGCAAAAGACTTCATGGAGAAACTCACATTTGAGATGGTGTGATTTCATTTTGTCAGTTTGGCTAGGCGGTAGTGCCTATGTAGTAGTCTGAATGTTAATGTAAAGGAGTTGTATGATGAGATGAAGATTCATAAATGATTGACTTCAAATAAAGATTAATACTTGACAATGCAAGTGGCCTCCAACTCAAGTTGGAGATTACAGCAGCAAACACTAAGGTTTTCTGAGGAAGAAATGACTATACCTCATGGAAGCAATAGAAATCCTGGCTGTTTTCTAATATTCCAGCCTATTCTATAGGCTTTCATGCTCAAAATAGTGTGTCATCTTATTCCTTAGTTTCCACCTTACTAGTTTGCCCTTTGCTTTTCTGAATTGTCACCTCCAAAGGGTGTGAATTCATTCCCTAAGGCAAATCTCTCTGTATATGGATAGTCCTATTACATGCTACATTTCAAAGAGCTGGGAAAAATGCTGGCTTAACTCCTGGGAACTCACATGTGATGATCAATACTCAGGGAAGTTTAAAGTGGGAAGCCACAGGTTTGGTGGTGATAGTACTTCTTGGCATTTGTACTGGAGTTGTACTACACATACAATGATGGCTATGGTGTATACTTAGTTGCACAACAAGCCATACTAACCAGGTTTCTGGAAGTATATACTATAATAGATTGCCTAATGATACATTATTCAGTCTGGATCTTCATCATTAAGTGGCACATGACTGTATTTCAGAAATAGTTATGCCTCTGTCTGGATCTCAGTACTACTAGGCACCAGTGGTTCTTATCTTCATTTTGCCCCCTTTGAACAGGAATGTCCACAGTGACTGCCCAGTACTTGCTGCACATGTGTACAGTGGGTGTTTGTCATATAATAGAAGTTCATAGGTCTTCTGGCCATGAAGATCTATATTCTAGGAACTATATTGACCCAAAACACCTTACCTATTTGAGGATTTACTTTACACGCTGACACTGGATTTTAAACTGAGTTTGTAAGGTTGTAAAAAAGGTTATGACTTCTTGCTTCCTTTCTTTTCCTTTTGGGATCATGAGTATATTTTCTGTGTAAAAGGAATGAAATATATACATATATATACATTGAAAAAGTCTAGTTCTGAGTTTTTGAATATGAATCACACTAACTAAATTTTAGAGAAATACATTATGTATAGTAGTAGATCATTGATATTGATTCTTAGGCAACTCAGATTTACCCTTTGTAATGGTTATATTTTAAATTCTAAACTCAGTTGGTCATAGACAAGGTTTGGAGAGGGGTTGGTCAGTGTCTGACTTCCATTGTCTTGGGAAGAATCTAATCTCGTAATATCTGACATATATAACACTTGGAGTATGTGTAATGTGGACATCCAGATCTTTTTTTAGGTGCTTCGTAACTGTCCCTTTGAACTATCTCCTTTTCTCCACTTATCTCAAAATGTTTAAGCTGATTACTGAAATGTTGATAGAAATAGAATACAGAGTAATATCTACATCTGAATATAAATTATAGGAAAATTCTATAGCAAATTTTCAGAGACGACCTCTGTCTCAAGATTGCACAACTGGGAAGTATCCAAATTATTCCATTAAAAATTAATAGGGTCGGGGGTATAGAAGAATCTGGATGGATGAAACAGAAGGCAAAAGTAATGGAATTCTATTTTAATCAAAATACAATAAAATAGGATAAAATAAAAATTAATGAACAGTTAAATTTATGTACTTAAAATAGACAATGATGTTGATGTATGTAGATTTTATGGAATGACTAAGTAAGCATTTCTTGATTATATAGTTAAATGTTTTAAATTATATAAAGACATAAAGAGAGTTGAAATCAATTAAATACATTTACATTTATACTAATATATCATAATTTAAAATCTTCAAACACTTTGACAGGGTGACAGTTGAAAATGAAAACAATTTTTAATCATTCCATAAAAGTGATATTTGTTCCTAACAAAATCATTAGCATTGAAACTGCTAATTAGTAACATTTATCATTACTATGTTTTTTTAAAGTAATAAGCAAATCAAACTAATAAATGCAGTGCTCAGTCTTGACAAGTATTCATTATTTTAAATATGTTCTTACCACTAACTGTATCTTTTTCATGGCAATATATAATAATACCATTTTTTAATCTTACAGGGAATTGCTCCAAAGCTGGAATTTTCTACAACTTCAGTGATCACTGAATGTCTGATAAGCTCAAGGAAGTGCCGCACTCAGGTTGAAATGATTAACCTCTTAACGTTTATTTGCTTCATGTTGATTGTGTCTGGCAGGCTTCTGCCCCTTTATTTTGGCTACATCTCTTTTCACCTGCCCCTCAATCCTTGGTTTGAGTAAAGCAGGTAATGAAGTACTCAGCAGCTTGATTGCATCTTCCTATATAGGAGAAGGCCATGCTCAGCCCTGAGGCAGAGGGCACAGGAGAGGGCCATGGCTCAACCCTGTGCAGAGGGCACCATGATATGTCTGTTTGGTTATTTACTTTACTTCATAGACATTTTAGTACAGTAATGCCAGTACAATGTTGAGACTAGGAATTGCCATAAAAAAACCCCTGGAGACTTTCATATATTTTGCAGATGTTACAGGTGACTGCACAGAGGGCAGAGGATAGCTTTAAGCAAATTTGAGGTTTCAGACTGGGGACTTGAAGCTTATTGAACATGACTTCTTGAATGTGTCTAATTCCTTAGAGGAATGTTGTTCAATGGAGTGGCAATACTGGTCCTGTCAGATCAAAGCAAGCTTGGATGTTCCAGCCTAAAATCTCCTGCTTGTGATGATTTCCTTCAATAAGCTTCAGCGCCTGTTATTCCTCATACTCTAATTGTTACTGGGCCATGTGGCAGTCTTCTGATAGACAAGTGACCTTGCCCATGGTCATCTCTTAGTGCTAACAGTCATGTAGTAGTGAGCTAGCTGTGATGAAGGACTGATCACATACAAAGCTTAGAAGATTCACTTGGGGTAGAACTGGGCCAATTGTGGATAGAGTGGAATAGTAATTTGTTTACAGTATTACAGTCTTAAAGCTAATTTTTTGAAGATGATAACTGTGACTACGGCTAAGACAGGTACAGTGAATTCCCAGAGTACTGGAGGAAGTGTTACTTTGTTAGTAAGATATTCAGGATGCCATAGTCAGTCTGTAGCTTTTTTCATTTGGACAAAGATGCTGAAAGTCTGACCAGCTGTGCTTACAGTATATGGGAAACTTGAGTGACTTGTTTCTGAGATACTCACTATGTGAATTTGTAAACTGTTCAAAAGGCTCTGCCTAGGATTCAGTTTTTCTCTCTGAACTGGAGTATACCTCATGAATAAATAGAAAAGAATGTGACATAAAGCATTCATGCAGAAAGGCCTAAACATTACAAGTGTACAACATAAGCACCCTTCTAATTCTAAGGTCCTCCCCATCAGTTAGGGTCACGGCACTTTATGTGCTAATGAATTAACAGTTTCTGGAAAAAATACTGTCCTTTCTTTTTACTTGTTTTATTTGTCATTTGATCTTTACTAAATAAAGATGTAAGAGAGTTGATTTTTATATCAGACAGCATTTAAAACTATGCTTTAGGTCTATAGATGCAGCTTGATATGATTCAATAGGCCATTTATCCTACCATGCTAGAGTTCCAGGGTTCAGTTCCCTGTCAAAGCCAAGGAGGGTGGAGATGAGGATGAGAGGAAAGAGGAGGAGAGGAGATGGAAGGAGGGAAGAGAAAGAAAGAAAAGTAAAAAGGGAAGGAGAGAAGGCTGGAAGAGGGAGGGAAAGATGGAGGAAAGTACTATTTTCAAATTTACCGTTGTGTTTGTCACACATATTCAAAATATTAAGTATGTTATTGATGAGACTTTCTAGGAGAAATTCAGTGGTTTAAAGTAGCAAGCAGTTCTCAGTTCTGAGGACTACAGAATGATTCCTTCAGTCCAGATTGGCTGGCTAAGCCAGAATGATTTGGGTGTTTTGCCCAAGTTTGGAATTTGGCAGAAATTATATTTGGAGTGGGAATGTTCACCTTTGTCATTGAGCTTGACCTCAGTTAGGGTGATGATCGTAAGTCTCGTTGTCTAGCAGGCTAATAATCATTGTGGCTTCTTCACTTGCTGTAGAAACTGTCTTGGAAGAGTTGGCAGCCTTTTTTAAATACTTGGCTTTATGACATAGTGATCTATTGATCAAAGGCAGTTTTCATAGTCAAGCCTAGTATGATCATGGGGAAGAAACTACCATGGGTGTAGATATAGGAAAGGAAATTATGGAAGTCATTTTGTTAAGAGTATACACATCCAGTTATGTTTTAGTAGTCAAAACTAGGGGCATTAAGTCATGGACATGTTTGGACACTGAGTTGGTAGCAGATGGGTGTGTTTCTGCGCCACTTGTGTGTATCTGCGTGGGCAGAAAACACCTTGGACTGGGTTCGTACTGAAGGGCTAAACATCCTAAGATAAGAATGGGCTGCAAGGAAAATTGAATGCCCTGGCGGTTTGCGCTGATCAGAGCATTATTTATTAATCGGACAAGGAAGAACCCTTAGCCCTTCCCCGAGTCTCTGTCTCTCTCAATGGCGCGAGGTCCGATCATGAGCGGAGCTGTGTCTGGAAGGCGGATCCAAATGAGTGGGCGGTGATGACGTTAGTGGTTGGTCCAAACGACAGTGGGCGGTGACAGTGGGCGGTGATGATGACGACGGAAGACGCTGCGTTCTGGGAGATCTGGGGAGGTCCTCTTAGTGGCAATCCTGTCCGTCTGCAAGGGGCGCAATATAATGTTTAGAGGGAGAGTGGTTAGTGGAGGCGAGAGACCCCAACACAGATGCCCTGATGTTTGTAACTTCATTAAGAAAATGTACATAAGTCAAAACATTTAGTGAAGAAAGATGATATCTTGAGGTTGGGTATAATCAGAGATGTGTATGTACAAAACAACTTAAGCATGAGTTTAGGAATTTAGCTGTTCCTGGACGCCAACAATATATAAAGAACAAGGAGAGAGAAGGCCAGGGACCATGCAACATAGAGGTTAATGACAGACACATCCTAGAAGAAATAGGTTGAGGAAAAGAAATTTTTGTGAAAAGACAGCAGATGCAGTGGATCTGTACAGAGGAGAAATTCTGTGGTTAACAATTGATTAAAGCTGATCCAAATTCTAGGTGTTTGAAGTGCTACATGAATGTTTTAGGAAGCCTCAAAGAACCTTTGTGGTTCTAGAATGACTCACTTATGAGAGTCAGCGTGATGTCATAGAGGTGGATGAAGGGGAGAAGAGGCCTGCTATACCCACTGGAGCCACTGACCAACGTGGGAGAAGGTCCTGGGGCACACCAAGAAGAAAATGACCTGATGTACTGGCCTGTATAGAACTCAGAGACTGGTCTCATTAGAAACATTCTGATTTTTTCTCTTTGTATTACTGACTGGAAAAAATTGGCCCTTATTTTGATTCACATACATATTTTTCTCACTTAATCCTCATACATAGGGAAGGGGTTGAGAAAGTGGATAAGAAATTTGGACTGGTGGTTTTCTAAGGGACTGAAGTCAAGAAGATAAAGATCTTTAGCTATTTATTTATCCTAACTAAAATCATGACTCTAGAAAGTGTCTGAAGAAATATATGGTTTACTTCCAATCTAACTAGGAAGGCATTTGTAAGGCAGAGTGTAGCAGAATGATCACCTGAAGAGCAGCAAAGTTGTAGCTATCAGATTTTATTTTAGACAGGACCTCATTTATTTTGCCCAGCCTTTCTTAAAACTCTGAAGCACCAGAAGCCGTCTTGCCTCAGCCTTCTACATAGCTCGATACTATATGTTGCTGAGCCTGGCTCAGATTTAGTTTACATTTAAAAAAATTTCAGACACCTACCATATTTATAAGAAAATACAAGTTTTAGTTATTAAAGTTTATAATCTTTGCTTTATGCATATTTACATTTATAAAAAATATAGACTCAGAAAAAATGGTGTTGTATCTGTCCTTGAGTTGTCAAGTTATGTCTTGGTTTTATACTGCTCTATATTGCATGTAATTTAAGTAAAACACAGGTAAAATAGACATTAAGTACTTTAGATTATTGTGTTGTACCTATGTTATATATGAGTACAGAAGAATGAATAAGACTTATTTTTAGTAGTTCTCATGATTTTACATTTAGCTAGACAAGTTTATTTTTAAAAAAGGGTCCTTTGTTGCCCAGGAGCAAACTGCCTCAGTGCCCTAGCCAGGACCAGACATGTGACTACACTGTGCTTGGCTTGGGGCTTTTAAAATTAAATTAGTTCTTTTAAAGTGGATAGCCTATTATTTTAATATGTAATATAAACAATAAATATTATTTGCATTATATCCTTAGCTTACTGAAAAATAAGTTTTTGACTTATTTTGAAAATGAGTTTATGTCTTGAAATTTTACAAGTAATTAAACATTGGCAGTTAATTTGCATTAAGCCTGTGTTAGACTTAAGAAAGATGTTTGATACAATAAACTTTATTAACTAGGAGAATATGGATTTGATTTTTTTCTGGGTCAGCACAGATAATGATAGGTCCAGATGATTTTTGTAGCTTTTGTATATTTTGAGTTACTCTTAAAAGTTCTTTTTCCATCTGTAGAGTTTTAAAAAGTACCCTCTGCCCACATGAACGTTTATTTTTTATGTTTAGGATAAATTTACTTACCATTCAGCTCCAGTTGAAAAATCCCACGGCAGACTGCAATGCAGAACATCAAGATCACAGAAGAAAAAGTCCAAATCACCCGAGAGGAGTAAATATTGCATAAACACCAAGAACTACGAACAGCCCACGATTTCCTCAAAGTCACACTCTCCATCTCCCTACACAAAGAGACGGATGTGTGAGCTCTCCGAAGACACTCGGCGGCGGCTGGCCCATTTAAATCTAGGACCCTATGAATTCAAAAAGGAAACAGATAAGCCTCCATTTGTGATTAGACATGTATGTGCTCATAAGCATTTCCATTTGAAACTTATCAAATCTACTCTGCCACTAAAATATTATGCTGAAACGGATTTCAATAAGTAGCTTATATAAATAATTTTCTTTCTTGAACTCTTAGCCAGAAGCTAGAGGTAGAAAACTAGCATAAAACCAATGAATATGCTTTTTGTTCCCCCTTTATGCCTTTAATGCTGAGGGATCGAGCTCCATTATGAATGCCATATCAGCTCTTCTAAGTACCTATTCCCTCTCACACAGTGGACAGTGTTATAACTCTATAGTTGAACTTGGTTGTAATTGACACAGATGCTAAGATGCTAAAGTAGGATTTTAAAGGAGAAAACAAAGTTTCCTATAAGAAGGATTCCATTCCAGCCTTTTAAAGAATGATAGTGGAAGTAGATGTCCTCTGAGAGAAAGTTCTTTGGGAAAGCTTTGGTTCCTGAATCTTTGAAACTAGCCCTTGATTAATGGGCATGAGGAGGAGGGGCTTTGGAATTGTGGGTAAATTATTTCTAATTTTTCTATGCACAGCCTGATGGAAGTTAGAGCTTTATGTCTACAAAAGTCAGACTTGATTTAACTGTAGAGTGTGGTCTGGCACACAGTCACAGGCTGTCTCAGTTTCTTGAAGTTTTGTAAAGTACTTTTACCTTAAAAGCCACTCTACCAAAATCTTCTTTATTAACAGAAATACTATGTATTTGAATATACTTAAATCAAACTTTTAGGTTTAATTGCATGTAGAAGAAAGTATTTACTTTTGCTAATTCTAAGTTATCTATATATTTTAGAAGTTTGGGATGTATCCCTTTGGAAGTCAAATAACTTTTAAATATAGAACTTTCAGATATATATTATATCTGAAATTTCTTGAGTTTTCTTTGTGCCACACTTAAAAAAATTAAATTATGCAACATTTCATGTCATCTTTATTTTTGCCTAAGAATCAACCCTTTATTCTTTTGGACTAAATTAGTGAAATTTAAAACTATTGACTGTAAATTTTGTAATTATAAAATTATAGTGTAATACATGTATTTATATGGTACCATCTATTAAATATATTCATATATATGTATATATATGTATATATATATTTTAAAAATTTATTTTATGTGCATTAGTTGTTTTCTCTGTATGTTTCTCTGTGTGAAAGTGTTAGATCTTCTGGAACTGGAGTTACAGACAGAACCTGGGTCCTTGGAAGAGCAACTACTGTTCTTAACTGCTGAGCCATCTCTCCAGCACTAAAGATAGTCTTGTTTCTCTAATTTTCATCACAACTTCGGTCCTGTCAAATATTATTCAGACATTAGTTTGCCTGTATTTCTGATGGAAATTTGAGAACACCTTTAATACTATCTAGAATTACAAATTAAATGGAAAAGAAAGGCTATAGTATCTTCTAATTTGAAGGAACAACTAATTGCATTTTAATTAAAATATCTGTATATAAAAGCTAAGAAGGATTATGGGAGTTAAACATATAGATGTTTGGGAAATAACTGCTCTTGAAGTGTTTATTAATGCTTCCCAAGGCAGTATACTTCATAAGTGTTTTTGTTTTTCAACAGAATCTGTTTTCTAAGTTACATTTTTAAGTTTTCAAAAATTTTGAGTATTTCATACATGAATATTGTAGTTACATCACTTACCACCCTTCTTTCTCCAGATTCTTCACATCCCCCAAATACATAACTTCTTACATAATTATTGTCATATATTTATATTTATATTTATACACACACATATATGTATATGCATGTACTTGGGAATATAACCTATCAGAGGGCTTGTCTCAAGAAAAACAATTCTCCCTCTCAGCAGCCACAGGTTGTCAATAGCTTTTCTTTTAAAGCCATGATCTGGACCTTGTGAGATTTTCCCCATCCATGCTGGCATGGATGTGTTGGAATTATTCAGGTCTTATTTAGTTAACCTTGCTGTTGTGATATCCAGGACTGCATGAGTGGTACACATTTAATCCCAGTACTCAAGAGGGAGAGGTAAGTGGGTCTCTGTGAATACAAAGCCAGGTTGGTCTACATAGCAAGTTCTAAGACAGCCAGGGATACATAGTCAAACTCTTTCTCAGAAACAAACAAATAAAACAAAAAAAATATAACTTTTATTTAAGAGGTTTTCCCCTTAGCTTTTTGTAAACAAAAATGTGTACTTATAAGTATACATGTAAAAATTGACTATATTATTGAGTAGGCGTTGGGTTTAAAGAGAATTTAGGGACTGACTGACAACCATTCATGGTTTCAGAAGTACTTAGAAAACTGGTAGCAAAAGAGGTTTAATTTCATGCACACATATGCAAAAACCTTAATGAAATGAACAGTACATGGCCGACACAAAAGACAATCCTAAATAAGAAGGGACTTTCAGAATCAGTTAACAAGCTCAGAATACATTGCTGCGATTGCCCTAGATGAGTCAGCCAACACTTGTGGCTAACATAATCTTTTTTGCTTTGCTGGTTTTATACAAACACACACAATTTACCATTCCAACTATCTTAAAACCTACAACTCAGTGGTACCAAGGGGATTCTCATGTTCCTTAAGACCTTCCACTGGGAAACATGTGCTCATGAAGTTCTCCCATTCTACCTGCTCCCCACCGCTCTCAAAGCCTCTAATCTTGTCTCTATAAGGTTGTCTGTTCTGCTTTTTCACCTAAAAAGAGTCATACAACTTAGCACAATTCATTGATGTTACATGTGTTTGCAGCCTTTATTTTATCACTGGATATTACATTGTATAGATATATGTCTCTTTTGCTTATGTGTCTGTTGATAGATGCCAGTGTTACTTACATGCTTGGCTACTACAAACAATGCTTTTATTAGCAATGTGTATACAAGTATTTGAATAAATGATTGTTTTCAGTGCTTTTGGGTAAAGACCCAGGAATAGACCTGTTTAGTCATGCCGCAATTGTATATTTAACCTGAAGGCTTGTCAAAGTGTTCCTCAGAGTGCCTCAGTTTGTAGTCCCACAACCTGTGTCAGGGGGTAGCAGTTCTTACATTCTCACACGCACCTTCTCTTTTCTGTTTGTCTCCCCTTCTCTCATTTTTCTGTGGTAGTGAGAAAACAAGGGCCTCTTGGATACAGGCAAGCATTAGCTCAAGCCTGCTTAATTTTCTCTATAGTCCTCTTGGTGTGAGTGGTAACTCATTGTGGTTTGATTAGCATTTCTCTAGAGAACGATGATGTTAATCATCTTTTATGTATTAGTGAATACCTTTTAGAATTTCTACTTGTCTTTTGCTCATTTTACAACCTTTTTTATTACTATTGTTGACTTGTAGGAATTTTCCATGACTTAGGTAATAATTTCTTATCAGATACATGATTGTTGGCATGCTTTTGGGGCTACTTTATTGGGTTCTTTTATCTACAACCCTTCCAACCATTATTCCTCACCAATTGCCTCCAACCTGCCAACACTAGGTAGGAGAGAGAAGGGGTGGGAAAGGGGCCATATACCTCTTTAAACTACTTCCTGTTGGTTTGGGGTATTGGGTTCTTTGGGGCAAGTTCAATCTCCATCATCAGAATATCTCCAGCAACAGCAAAAGCAGCTGCAGGAAGCAGCAGCAGCAGGAGGAACAGCAGCCACCCCACGCCCTCTTAGGGCTATCGCATTTACATCCTCTCTAGAGTTACCAAAATTCCAGACAGAAACTATTTGCAGCTGGCAAAAATTATGACCCTTGTAGAGGAAAAGACAATCATAATTAGCAGTTAGCAGCTGTGAACACTCTGAAGCAGCCCCATATCCAACACCTAGGATTAAAACAAAAGCATATTCACATAACATAACTGGGTTTTTTAAGTTGAAATTCTAAACCTGGTCTACGTTTTCATTTATCCCAAGTTAACTTATTTATTTATTTATTTATTTATTTATTTATTTATTTATTTATTTATTGCAGTTCATATTTTTTTAATTAGTTATTTTCTTTATTTACATTTCAAATTATATCCCAAAAGTTCCCTATACCCTTCCCCGGCCCCTGCTCCCCTACCCACCCACTCCCACTTCTTGGCCCTGGCATTCCCCTGTGCTGGGTCATAGAAAGTTTGCAAGACCAAGGGGCCTCTCTTCCCAATGATGGCTGATTGGGCCATCTTCTGCTACATATGAGGCTAGAGACACGGTCTCAGGGGGTACTGGTTAGTTCATATTGTTGTTCCACCTACAGGGTTGCAGCCCCCTTCAGCTCCTTGGGTACTTTCTCTAGCTCCTCCATTGGGGGCCCTGTGTTCCATCCAATAGCTGATTGTGAGCATCCACTTCTGTGTTTGCCAGGCACTGGCCTAGCCTCACAAGAGGCCGCTATATCAGGGTCCCTTCAGCAGAATCTTGCTGGCCTGTGCAATAGTATCTGGGTTTGGTGGCTGATGATGGGATGGATCCCCGGATGGGGTAGTCTCTGTATAGTCCATCCTTTCATCTTAGCTCTAAATTTTGTCTCTGTACCTATATCCTTTCATGGGTATTTTGTTCCTTGGAGGAATGAAGTATCCACATGATGGTCATCCTTCTTGGTTTTCTTGTGTTTTGCAAGATGTATCTTGGGTATTCTAAGTTTCTGGGCTAATATCTGCTTATCAGTGAGTGCATATCTAGTGACTTCTTTTGTGATTGGGTTACCTCACTAAGGATGATATCCAACTTTTTACTTGTTTTATTATTCTTTGATTCACAGAAGGTTTTAGTTTTGGTCAGTAGTCCATCTTTTGATGTGTTTACCTCACTGTGACATATTTATTGTTAGTTAGAAAATGTAATTGACCTTATTTGTCAACTACAAAATGCTCAGCAAAGAAAGGCAGTATTTCAGTTCAGTGTGTTTGCTAAGACCAGGTAGAAAATTGGTAGACTCTCTGTAAGGAAGGCAGAGGAGGTCACTATAGGGTGTTTTTATTTTTGTCTAATGTAAAACAAACAAACAATGAAACAGAGTAGTGTATTCTCAACTGCAAATTTGTTCTTTTTTGGTGGCATTTAATTTCAGCTTTGTTAAAAATGCATTGTGCATAAGCGATTAAACTCTGACCTTGGAACACAGAGGCACCGTGGAATTCACCTGCTGTGTGGCATATGCTTTCTACTTGCTTAGCAATGCAGTAAGATGGAGAATGGGAAGGGAAGGTTGAAGTGCTCATTCACACTGCAAATCCTCTTTCCTCTAGGTTGATCCCCCGAGTCCCAGGACTGACAATTTTTTTGGATCACCTGGCAGAGACTGTGAACGAGATGGATGGGTCAGGATGCACAGTGGTAAGGAGAAACTGCTTATGCTAATGCTGAGCCTTACGTGGCATTGATTAATGAAAATATTTCTTTTGCTGAATTATTGGATATCATGATAAAAGTTTTTACGACTTGATGGAGACTTATATATGTACTTCCTAGGAAGAATACGATTTCTGTGCTGTTAAAAGCATTTAATTCTTTGAGATTAAAAGTAAATATTAACTAATTTTATCCTATTGAATACTATACTACTTTTCAGTAAAAATAACTTGTGTTCTACTCAACATTTTCTACACTAATTTGACTATGAAACACATTTCTCACTTTAACATGTGTTAGTTAATTTATAGAATAGATTTTAAGAAACACCATAGTGAAATAACTTAGTTATAGGTTTGAAAGACACACACACACGCATACACACACATATACACACATACATGCACATATACACACATACATACATACACACACACATACACACAGAGAGAGAGAGAGAGAGAGAGAGAGAGAGAGAGAGAGAGAGAGAGAGAGAGAGAGAGAGGAGAGAGAGATCCTTCTTTAAAACCAGAAATGTTTGACAGAATTGCTAATGGCCTGGAGCCAGGGCCTTGGGGAATCTGTGGCTTCAGATTCTGAGAACCCAACTTTTAATACCACCGTTACTATGGTTGTTGGCCCAAAGGCCACTGTGTGCTTAGTCTGTAATGTTATTTAGATATCCTGTGTTAATTTTATGCAACAGTGTTTGATAGCCTCTCTTAGTCCCATTGTATTATAGTTTCTGTGAACTATTACATTTCCCTCTTGTTACAGTATATAAAATGCTACCCTTTTTAATAAGCTTGCTTGGCATAAGGCTTAACTTGTGCAAGACCTATGATCCCAAACTTGATCTTTCTCCTTATTCTCTAAGAGGAATCTCAGGACCCTGTCACTGGGGAATGAATGGCCTGTCGGTCCAGGTCAGAGAGATATTGAACTCTAGTTTTGTCTTTTAAACCTATATATCCTAGCTTTGTATGTGGTTGCAGGGAGTGAGTTATGGCAGCCACATTTCCCTTTGTTTGATGAAGATTCACAGGACAGCCGAGACCAGACTTAATGTGTTGAGTGGGCATTAGATAAGGGACCATGGATTGGAGACAGTAAAGGAGGGCATAGCAGAGGCTCTTTGGATATTCAAGCAGATACAGTCATGGCAGGTAATTTTTGTAGTAAGTAAACAGCTTACAGAGCAAGGTACATTTCTATGGCATCATGACAAAGGAAGGTCATAGTGTCCTTTGTAGCTGAGCACTATGGATGTTGCCCAAATAGAGACTGACACATAGGAAACTTAGCTATAATTGTCAGACTGGGGCTTGAGAATTACTTTGACAAAAAGAATGAGTTTATATAGAAATATTTAAATTTAGAGTAACACTCTTTAAATCCTTGCTTGAGGTCCCAGTTGGTCCCTAGGAAATGAATCATATGAACCTGTGGGTAAGGTTCAGTTAGGGTAAGAGAAAAGGTGTTGAGGTAGATTTATTACAGGTGTACCACTGTGAATGATTCTGTGAGATTCAATGGGTCTGGTTCTCTTATAGCTGGCATAGAAGGAAATGGTTTCTGATTGTTAGTTACTACTTAGCATTTGATCATTTCAATTGTCTATTGTATATAGTTAAGAAATCTATAATTTAGTATTAGATTTTTATGTCTAAATATACCTTTATTTTCCATATTTCTTGTTAATAAGAAAATTTCATTATATTCATTATATTAGGCTGTCCATGTTGCTGTACAAAATGTTGTTGAATGCTTCATTTAATAAGCAAATGATTATGACATGTTCTGCATTTACGGAGCTTCAGAAAGCCATGACCAAGATGCTGGGAAGATAGCTTATTTTCTACCATGCCACTGAATAGTCACTTGACTTTGTTTAGGTAGGAGGGAGAGGAAAGGCAGAGCAGGAAAGGAGTGACTAAGAACAAGGTCCCTGGTATGTCTTCTCCAAGAACAATGGTTAGATTTTGAGGCCCATTGTCATGACCTCATCTAAATGAGATTACCTCCCAGAAAACCATTACACTGGGAGTGAGGGCTTCATCATAGGAATCTTACAGGAGGAGGTACAGACATTTAGTTTTTAACATGTTTCATGCTGTTATTAGATAAGAAGCAATAACTAGAATTTCAGAATATTTTCTGCTAACAGCTACTTAGATTTCATTGTTATCATAGGAACCTTATGAAAGTTTAGAGACTTATTATTTCCATTTTATGGATAAAGAAACCCTATGTTTGAAGTAGTTCAAGATCAAAAATAGTATCTGAGTTAGCTCTTTTCTGTTTCTTCAAACTTCCTAAGTAGAATCTATGCCCCATTCAAGTTTCTCTAGGTTGACAAAACTTTTTTATTGTCTTCAACCTTGAGGGATTACCCTCTGATATATTTTATATTATTAATTGCCTGTATCTTTCCTATGTCTAACCTGATCTTTTATGTTTTTGTTGTTAAACATTGTACAATGTAACTAAAATAGATTCTGAGTTATCTATGTCCACAGGCTATGGTTTTTATCTTCATTGTCTCCTGCATTTAGAGTTTAGTTGATTCCTAATTGTTGGTGAAAATGATTAAATGTGAACATTGGGGAACTGAACATCAGAGTATAAGCTTAATTTGTAAAAAATGAAAGAAAATCATGAGGCTGTCAAATTATGCTGACTTTAAAAATGGTTTGTGAAAAGCAGAAGGCATATCAATGTGTTAATATGGAAACTGTTGGTATATACTAGTTTCCAGAAAATTGTTATCTCTCAGTCTTTAAACCTAGGTGTTCTCTCTCTCTCTCTCTCTCTCTCTCTCTCTCTCTCTCTTAAACCATGACCTTGTTAAACTTTGATTTCTTCTGCTGTTTGTGGTCATAAGTATATTTACTTTCAGAGGATTTAGACTTAGACTTTTATTTTAATATTGAAGAATAGTTGAAATAATTTGATTCCTATTGATAGTAAGTTGAGAACATTAACCTTGTGTGAAATAAATTAATATTTTCACTGACATTTAGCATGGTTCAAGACATCGAGGAAACATCTTGTATCTTTGATACCTATAGATATTCTGGATAAAGTTGAGAGAATAAAATGTAGAAACTTTTGACTAGAATATGTTATGGGGAATAACAAATTAGGATTCTGACTTGCTTACTGAAAATCTAACAATCTAACAGATTATAATGCAGCTTAAATCAAGTTCTGAGTTAAGTAATGTCCATGTACTCTATGATGTCATTATTTGAGGAGAGATTTAGGATTTGCTTTCAACGCTAATATTTGGTAGCTATTATACTGACATCTCTCACAGCTTATGTAATGTAAGTCTGGATTTTGATTCTAACACAGATAAGCATTGTTTTCATGCTTTTGAAATGAGGACTGAATCAGAGATGAAGTATGTGGGCATGGTGGCGCATGCCTTTAATCCCAGCACTTGGGAGGCAGAGGCAGGCGGATT
>NC_034595.1:62448324-62458026 GCF_900095145.1 Mus pahari
TTTTTTGGTTTTTTGAGACAGGGTTTCTCTGTATAGCCCTGGCTATCCTGGAACTCACTTTGTAGACCAGGCTGGCCTCCAACTCAGAAATCTGCCTTCCTCTGCCTCCAGAGTGCTGGGATTAAAGGCCACCATGCCCGGCTCTTTTTTTGCCTTTCTAATGTTGATCATTGATCCTTTGTTCTGTACAACCTTTTGCAGATCATCCTCATATTGGCTGCTGCAGATCCAAGGACTACAAGGTATGGTAAAGCAATTATATTATGACAACTTCCCTGATTTTCAGACAGCATAAGTATATTTTTGCTATATAAATTCTGGCAGAAATGATCATTTCTATTTTAAAAAATAATGTGAAAGCAGTAATTGTCATAGCATGGAATGTCATGGATTTGGGATCTGTGCCAAGGGGGTGCAATGGGCCTTCACTGAATGCTGTGGGTTTCATTATTTATTTGACTAATTGTTAAAATTAAGTGTGTGTTTGTGTGTGTGTTTGTGTATGTGTATATGTGTGTGTGTATGTATATATGTATGTGTGTGTTTTAAGAGAAAGAGGGAGAGAGAGACTGGGGCGAAAGACCATCATATGCATATGTATGCATATATATATATATATACAAACACTGGCTTGTGTAATATAAATACACAACTGAGTTGTGTTTTCCTTGCATGGGTTTATTGTGTAATATGAGTGTGTTTAATGTATATATGTAATATATGTAATATATGTACACACACTGACACACATGTATTTGCCTGTGAAATATGAGTATGTTTAATGCATTTATGTAATAAATTATATATATATGTGCACATATATATGTATCTATATATTATATATGTATGTAACATCTACACATACATACCTGCATATACAAGAGATAGCATGTGAGGATTTCTTAGTTATTCTAAAGGCAGACTTTCCTTTTTCATTTCCTTTAATTAATGCTACACAGTTTATAATTATAGATTTATTTTCATCTGTGTTTACAATCTTCCTAATCAATAAGTCTTAAGGTATTGACAATTTTACTAATTAATAATTGCTATTATTTATTATATTGATATATAGGTATAATATATATATATATATATATATATATATATATATATGTATACATATGTATAATGCAAATTGTATAAGTAGGTTGTGGAAATATGGAAAGCAAATATGGAAAGAACAGGATAAAATTTGCATGGCACTAATCTGGCTATAAGTTGACTAGTTCATTTAGAGATAGATGTGAAGACACTTTTCACAGTGTGTGCTACTAAGAACTGCACCTCAAAGCAGCTTTTATCTCCTCCTCTCCTCTAGATTCATTACTTTTAGGGCTTCCCTTGGAGACAGCAAGGAGTAAATTCACAGGTGATGCTCTATCCAGGATGGAGATTTTCATGGAAATGCATCTATTACATTTACTATGGAAAGAGTAAAAGATTATTTTTATAAACAAATAGTAGTTAGTTGATAAATACTCAGGTAGTAGGAAAATAAAGGATTTCAACAGGAAAAGAACCATGAATCTTAGAGTGTTCCGTAGAGTTTATAGAAAGGGCACTTTTTTTGAAGCCCCTGGAGACATAGGAAGAGAGAGACAAGTAAGTCTTCAGGAGGAAAGCAGCATGAGGATATGCTGAAGTACAGAGTTTATTGAGAAAAGAGAAATTGGTGATGGGTTTTAATTAATGGTGTGCTAAGGGATGACCGCATCCTTCTTATCCCGAGGCTGCCACACACCTGGTATAGCCTCTGCCTCCTCCTTGAAAGTTTTTACATTTTCAGTCTTGATTTTATCCTTTGAACAAATTAGAGTCTCCTTAATGTGGATGTTTTATAATGATCTTTTTTCATAAATACTCATTCTTTTACTCTCATTTTTTGTTCTACTGTCTACTCCATCCTTAACCAGTGTCCACTTTCTTGTCATGTGCAGTTGCACATATCTTGTGTGTAGTAGGTATTTATTTAATACATTGGTTCTCACTGGGGAAGACATATTCAAAAACATTTTGAGTATTTACAGTGTTATTACAGTTACATAGGGAAAGTGGTTTGATGGATGCTGATCTGAACTGACAGATGTTCTGCAAAAAGTAGGATGATTTGAAACAATGAAGATTTTTTTTTTCATATCACACATGGCTTTCAAGACACTCAGAATGTTAAACAGGTGAAAACCAGATTGGTAGTTATCAGAACCTAGAGATTTATATCTACACAAGACCAAGTGATTTTTTACATTATTTTATGATATTCTGTATCATAGGAGTATATGTATATAATTATTTGTTTCTTTAAAACCATATACTGTGATTTTCTTTTATTTTTTTCTTTAATTTTAAAAATTATTAGTCCCAATCATGGTACCCACTTCCTGGTGCCACTTCCACAGTTCCTCCCATCTTCCCTTTTTTCTGAGTGAGTGGAAATCCCCCTGGTTCTCCCCCTATGCTACCACATCAAATCTCTGCAGGGCTAGGTGCATCCTCTCCCACTGATGTCATACAAGGGAGCCTAGCTAGAAAAATGTGTTCCACAGACAGACAGCAGCTTTAGGGATAGGCATAGGACTGTTGTCCAGGACCCACATGAAGATAGAGCTGCACATCTGCTATACATGGGGGGACGGAACTAGGATCAACATGTGGATGCTCTTTGGTTGGTGGTTCACTCTCTGAGAGCCCCCAAGGGTTCAGGATAATTGACTCTGTTGGTCTTCCTGCAGAGTTCCTGTCCCCTAAAGAGCCCTTAATCCCCCCACCCATCCCTCTGCTCTTCCATAAGAGTCCCCAAGCTCCATTCAATGATGTGGTTCTCTGTATCTGGTTCAGTTATCTGCTGGATGGAATCTCTCAGAGAACAGCCATGCTAGGCTCCTGAGTGCAAGCATAACAATATTAACAGTGTCAGGGATTCGTGCTTGGCCATGGGATGGAGTAGTTGGGCTGGATTGCATGGTCATTCCCTCAGTCTCTGCTCCATCCTCTGTCCTTGCATTTCTTGTAGACAGGGTAAATTCTGGGTCAAAAGTTTTGTGCGTAGATTGGTGTCCTTATAGCTCTACTTGAGGGTTCCTGTCTGGCTAGCGAAGGTGAAGTCTTCAGACTGAGGGTTCCTGTCTGGCTAGCGAAGGTGACATCTTCAGACCGAGTCTCAGCTAAGGTCACCCCATTGATTCTTGGGACTCTCCCATATCCCAGGTGGTATGTCCTCATGATACCCCCCACCCCAAAGAGTGGAAAATTGGTGGGAGAGCGGCTAGGGAGAGGTATGAGGAGGGTTCAGCATCAGGTACGGAGAGAGACAAGGCAGATAGCCAGATGACTATAAGGATGAGTGATTTTTAGTTTTTAAACTAGTGATAGTGCAATATATATTTTTTCCCTAAAGTGTGTGTTAAATGTCTTATAATTAAGTTGTCTTGGTTGATTCTGCTAAGTTTCAAAACACACACACACACACACACACACACACACACACACACACACACACCATGGCTAAGAAAGATGACAAATAGCCAATCATTGGGTAAAAATGAGGAGGTGGGTTTTCTGGGCAAGACAGGAAGAGGAGGGGAGGAGGAGGAGTGGCAGGAGACTGGGCATGGAGGAGGATGGAGGAAGAGTTATGGAAGGAAGATGGAACAGAAGCACATGGCCTGGAGAAACTGTAAGTAGCAGCGATTTCATAGCTGGGGAAGAAAGTGTTGTAGAGGCATATCTGCCCAATGTAGGCATGCAGTTTATAAATACACAACTGAGTCGTGTTTTCCTTGCATGGGTTTATTGGGATTGGAGATTTCCCACAACACACCCCAACTACTCCACCATGTCATTTCCATTCCTTTAACTATCAGATTCAAGTGAAAGCTGCTTCTTCTTATCGTTCCTCTGCAAGTATTTAAGGGAAATGAATTCTAGGAGAACTTCAAAATTAAGGAGTTCTTATGTCTCTTTAAATAAAGTAATTGGAAGTCAACTTACTGAAATTGAAAATCATCCCAATGTTTAAAAGGGAAGAAAATAAAAGAAAAATATTGTAACTCCACATTAGAGAGAATCATGCTCCAAAGATACCATTGAGTTTGTTTTGTGTTGGTCATCTTCTGCTAGATATGGACTTACCCAAACAAGTGTTATGTTTCCCAGTGATACTCCCTTGGAGAAAACTAATCTTTCATTTGTAAGTGGCTATCAGTTGCACATAACTTTAGGGTTAGGGATGGGGTCATGTGTCCACTTCTTCAGTTCAAAATCCCAACTGGTGAAGACTCATGTGACACATAGCTGCCTCAGGCTCTGTGACTTCATGTGTGCACCAGCTTTGTTGAATCTAGAAGACCTTGATTCCTTGGTGTCTTCTATCACTTCTTGTTCCTACACTCCTTGGTACAGAGTTCCCTGAGCCATGAGGGGGAGGGGCTTAATGGAGAGATTCCATTTAGTGCTGAAATAATGTCTAGCTGTGTATCTGTTTCTGTCTGTCGCAAAAGGAAGCTTTTCTGATGAGGGTTGAGCAAGGCACTGATCTAAGAGTATAGCAGAATATCATTAGGAATTATCTTATTGCTAAGTTCTTTTGGCAGAACACTAGTATTTGGTTTTCCCCTAGTCCTTGACCTACTAGTCTCACATTGGCCACCCAAACAGTGTTGGGTATGAGATCCATTTCATGGAGTGTGCCTTAAGTCATATTAGATATTGGTTGGGAATGTTAACAAGCTTTGTGCCACCATTGCACCAGCTTATCTTGTATACAGGTCACCATTGTAGACTGAAGGGTTTGTGGCTAATTTGGTCTTTACTGTTCTCTGGTAGCATAATGAATACCTTCTAGTACCATGAACTTACTTAGGTCAATGGGGGTGAAGTCCTTAGGTAAGCAACAACTCGACTTCTTTGTGTTTTTAGGTGTTGTTTTCAGGAATACAGTTTTACTGTCAGTTTGTGGAGAGCAACCAATAACCAATAACCAACTTTTAACCAATAACCAATAACCAAGCAACCAATAACCTTGGCAATGAATTAGATTGTTTGAGGGTTCCCATAGGACCCCTTTGGCCAAGATCTCATTTAGATATGACCCATTCCCAGTACTAGAAGCTTTATTTGGTTATGAAAGCTGTCTCATTGAGGCTCTTTCTCCTCTGTTATTTGGTGATTAAATTTAGATCACCTTCATGGATGTATATATTTTACCTCTGCTGCATTGTTTCCATATGACCCCTCAAATGTCTCTTAGTTTTAGTGGTCCTTGCCCACATTCCCTTCTTAATGTCTTTCTTCCTTCCTCTTACTTATTTGATCCTTCATTTCCAGTCCCCAACCCCTGGTCAGCTATAATCATCTGTTTCGGTGGTTTTCAGTCTATGGGTCATGACCACTTTATAGGTCACATATCACATAGCTACATTATAATTCTTAAGAGTATCAAAATTGAAGTTGTGATATCACAACATATTAATTTTATAGTTGGGGTTACCATAATATGAAGAATCCTATTAAAGAGTCACAGGATTAGGAAGGTTGAGAACCACTGATCTATTCTGTTTCTTTCTTAGGGTCCATTTTCCTCCTATCCCCAGTCCTTTACCTCTGTATGCACTCTATAGTTATGTAGGTTGTAGTTTGCTTATTAAAGCAAACATTTAACACTAACATCTACCACATGCAAGTGAATACATGCCATAATTTTATTTCTGTTACCTCACCCAGGGTGATTTTCCCAAGTTTCACCGATTTACCTGCAAATATTGATTTTTCTATGTTTTTTTGAAAAGTTAAAAATTTCTTAATTTTTTTATTCCTGGTACCACTACCACAATTTACAGGTCAATATACATGTTGTAATGAAAAAGAAAAAAAGAAAAAGACAAAGCTACAGCAGATAAAAGACCTCAGGAATGTACATCTAATGGACACTATCTTGCATTAATAGCTGCACTTTTTGCAAACTGTGGCTATGACAGTCCTGAAAAAGAAGGGTTTTCTTTTTAAGCTGCAGTGACTTTTCTGACTATGGATCATCCTTCCTTCTGTGGCAGATTTTTACAGTTCAGCTAATGCATTTGGGATGACTGTCTCAAAGTAACCTGCAGTTTTCCTGACAACTCCTCGCTCTCTCTCCTGCTAAGAACTGTAGCCATTTCTGTTTTATTTTAAAACCTTCTGCTACCATACCCACCACATCCACCTCCAGAGCCATAGCCACCACCATAGGGACTGCCTGAGCTTCTTCCACCAAAACTGCACCCCTGTATGTGTCTATAATTTGATTGTTGCTGTCCACTATAATTTCCCAAGTCATTATAGTTCCCACCACCATAATAGTTACCTCCACCAAAATTTCCTCCTTCACTGTAACCATCATATCCTCCTCTTCCACTACCATATCCACTGCCTTGGTCTCCATATCCTGGTCCACAACCTCCATATCCTCCTCTACTACTGAAACCAGGACTACCACCATAGCTGTCACCATTACTTCCAAATCCATATATCCACCATCATCACCTCCATAACTATCTCTGCAGCTACTTCCTCCACCAATAGCCTCCTCTTCTACAAAGTTTTCTCTATGACCAAAGTTCTCTCCACCACCTCCAAAGTTTCCTCCACAACCCGTGAAGTTGCCAGATCCACCTCCATGACCTTTCTATGATCCAGGAAATTGCATCTTTTGTTTAGAAAGGGCCTTTTCCACAATTATGCTCATTAGTAGTGTGGTATTTCTGAAGAACAATTTTATCAACTGTGTCATGATCAAAAGTTACAATAGCAAATCCTCTCTTTTCCCCACTTTGCCTGTCTCCCATGGTTTCAATCTGCCATACTTTTCCAAATAGTCTCTCAGATTATATTCTTCTGTATCCTCCTTAATACCATCAACAAAAAATTTCTTCACCGTTAAATGAGCACCAGGCTTTTCAGAATCCTCTCTAGAAAGAGCTCTCTTTGGTTCCACCACATGCCCATCAACCTTATGTGGCGGAGCAAACATTGCAGTATCCACCTCTTCAACACAGAGTAGGTCACAAAACCAAAGCCTCTGGAACGTTTCGTTTGGAGATCTCTCATTACCACACAGTCTGTAAGTGTGCTCTAGTTCTCAAAGTGCTCTCTTAAACTCTCATCTGTGGTTTCAAAGCTCAAACCACCATTAACAGCTTCCTCAGTTTCTCTGGTTCCTTTGGATCATGGCCCTCCATTTTGAGACCAGACTTGCCTCTTCCAATTCCAGTTCAATTGATTTTTCTATGTTTTAATGACTGAGTAATATTTCACCATGTAAATGTACCATGTTTTCTTTATCTATTCATTTATTGACAGACACCTAGGTTGTTTCCAATTTCTGGCTATTATAAATAGAGCAACAATGAACATGGTTGGGCAAGTGTCTCTGTGGTAGGATGAAGTGTCCTTTGGGTGCATGCCCAAGAGAGGTATAGCTGGATCTTGAGGAAGATGGATTCTCATCTTCCTGAGGAGCTGTCATAGCGATTTTCATAGTGGCTGCACAGGTTTGCACTCCCAGCAGCAATGGATGAGTGTGGCCTTTACTCAGCATCAGCTGTCATTGTTTAATTGATCTTGGCCATTCTGGCTGGTGTAAGGTAAAATCGCAAATTAGGCTTGATTTGCATTTCCGATGACTAAGGATGTTGACCCTTTAAGTGCTGCTTAGCGATTTGTGTTTCCTCTTTTGAGAATTCTCTATTTAGATGTTCCCAATTTTTAAATTAGGGTTTTTATTTTTTTGGTGTCCAGTTTTTCTTTTTCATTCTGTATATATTTTCAGTATTAGCCCTCTATCAGATGTGCAGTTGGTAAAAATCCTCTTTTACTATTGCATAGCTGCTTTTTCGAAATGACAGTGCCCTCTGCTTTTCATTTTTACGAGTTCACATTTATTAACTCTTCTTAGTACTCATGTTAATAGTGTTCTGTTCAGAGTATTTTCCTGTAGAGCAGCCTCCTAACCTGACCTTTCTTTTAGTCCCTCTGTTTAATGGAAAAGCCTTAATGTTTTGTTTTTGTTTTAATGCTCAAATCAATTTTGCATCTTAACCTTATACCATTTAAGTGTTTTTTTTTTAACTTTTTCTGACTCTGTGTCTCTTAATTTCTGTTCTCAAAACAGTTCTTTCCTAAGAATTCTTTCACTTTTTCCCTACAACTCCTCAGTTTCTAAAGGTTAAATGGCAAAATTTTATATTTTCTGTGCAGAATTTATATTTTACATATATACACATTTATATTAGAGAATGCATGTATATCCATGTACACATGTGATTAGAGCTTCCTAGCATCTATTATCTTACATTTTTGATGAGAACATTTAAAGTCTTAGCACTTTTCACATATTAAATACGTACATTTAACTGAAGTCACCATGTTGTACAATAGGTCTCTGCATTCCTTTTATCTTCTCTGCTTAAAATTCTGTCCTTTTGACCAAAGGCTGCCACACTGTGGCCCTTAACAGTCTCTCCACTTCACACTCTCCTATGAAGTGATTTTCAGATTCTACAGGTAAGTGAGGTCATAGTCATTTGTCTTTCTATGTCTGACTTATTTATCAAAATGACTTCTGCAATCATGCATTTTATTGCAAATAGCAGGACTTCCTTACTTTTTAAGGTCATATAATATTCCGTTATACTTATCACATTTTCCCAATTTTCATCTGTTGATGGACACAAACTGATTTCATATGAGCTCATTACTTCTTGAGAGGTTTTGCTAAATACAGATAAGAGCCAGTGCAACTCATGTTTCTTCCCTGCTGTTTCCTTAGAGACATAAGCTTGGAAGTTATGTGGTCTATTTTCCAACCTATTTTAGGCAAGAGTTTTATTAAAAATTTTTGCTGCCGTTTTATATGAATCTTAACTTTTCTATCCCCAAATATCTATTCCCTTGCTGCCTACTCCCAAGGAACACATAAATGAATATTTAGCTTTATGTTAAGGGTATAGTATATTAAAATATCAACTTCTGAATTGCTCAGGGTAATGCTATTTGTTATACAAATAAGACTCTTAACTTCAGAAGCTAAATATAGTAGAGATTTAAATTTTAATCATTTAACAAATAGAAGGTGCTTCTGAACTTCTGTTTCATCCTATGCATTAACCCATTTGTGGCTCTTCTTAATCTTTTACTTCATAGGCACCATCCTAGGCATGGAGAAGGCTCTGTTTCTTAAGAGCCTGGTCTTGGAATGGGTACTTGTCTATGTTTGGTTGCCTAGAACTGACCACAGTGTCTCCCTTGATGCAAAGATTGCTTCTTAGCAATATCTTTACTGTGGCAGAGGACAAGATGAGTTGTGGTAGATGTCTAGTGGTTTCTATGGTATTCTAGATTTGAATTCCTTTCCTGCCCTATCTTAGTCAGGGTTTCTATTCCTGCACAAGCATCATGACCAAGAAGCAAGTTGGGGAGGAAAGGGTTTATTCGGCTTACATTTCCATACTGCTGTTGATCACCAAAGGATTCAGGACTGGAACTCAGGCAGGTCAGAAAGCAGAAGCTGATTCAGAGGCCATGGGCTTACATTTCCACACTGCTGTTGATCACCAAAGGATTCAGGACTGGAACTCAAGCAGGTCAGAAAGCAGGAGCTGATTCAGAGGCCATGGAGGGATGTTCTTTACTGGCTTGCCTCCCCTGGCTTACTCAGCCTGCTCTCTT
>NC_034595.1:62461031-62488649 GCF_900095145.1 Mus pahari
CTGCTCTCTTATAGAACTCAAGAGTACCAGCCCAGAGATGGTCCTACCCACAAGGGGCCCTTCCCCCTTGATCACTAATTGAGAAAATGCCCTGCAGCTGGATCTCATGGAGGCATTTCCCCCAACTGAAGCTCCTTTCTCTGTGATAACTCCAGCTGTGTCAAGTTGACACAAAATTAGCCAGTACATGCCCCTTCACAAGGATTTTGTGACTGGAACTATCATGCTGGAAATAAAAATGTAACAAAACTAGAAATCATCTCCATTCTTGTTGGCATTCCATAGTAAGGTGAATGTTATAGCCTCCAGTGTATTTGGACCATAACAAATGTCAGGGATCATATACATAATGCTTTGATATTATGCTCATCATCTTCCCACTCATTTAAACATTTTAAGGTCTTATTTTATTTGGTATGTATTTTGCCTGCATGTGTATCATTTGCATGCTTTATGCTCAGGAAAGTCAGAAGAGGGCATCAGATACTATACAATGGGAGGTAAGGGTATTTGTAAACCATCCTGTGGGTGTGGGAACCAAAGTTGGGTCTTATCCAAGAGCAACAAGTGCTGTAACCCTTTGAATCATCTCCCCGACCCCAGTTTTGATTATTATAATAGATACTTGAGACAACTTCTTATAAAGAAACATTATGACTCACAAAGTTCCAGGCTCTGATCACAGTTCATTGACTTCATTGCTTTGGTGAGGTGCCATAACATGGTAGAAACATGTGACAGAGCAAACTCACTTCCATTAGGAGCCAGAGTGCATGAGAGATGTACACTGGATCTCTCTCTCCCTCTCTCTTCCTCTCTCTTCCTCTCTCTCTCCCTCTGGTTTTTTGAGACAGGGTTTCTCTGTGTAGCCCTGGCTGTCCTGGAACTCACTTTGTAGACCAGGCTGGCCTCGTACTCAGAAATCCGCCTGCCTCTGCCTCACAAGTGCTGGGATTAAAGGCATGTGCCACCACTGCCTGGTGGATCCTACTATCTCTTAAGACCTTCTGGTAGGCTCCACTTTTAATGCTTCTACCAACTTCTGATGGATCCTTTCTGAGGATTAAACTTTTATCACATGGGCCTCTCCATAGCATGTAAGAACAAGACTATAGCAGCTAAAACCCAAAGGATTTAATTTAACTTGATTAAGAACTGGAAGACAGCCGGGCAGTGGTGGCGCATGCCTTTAATCCCAGCACTTGGGAGTTCGAGGCCAGCCTGGTCTACAGAGTGAGTTCCAGGACAGCCAGTGCTACACAAAGAAACCCTGTCTTGAAAAACCAAAAAAAAAAAAAAAAAAAAAAAAAAAGAACTGGAAGACATCTTGAGAACTTTGGTCTGTGGTTCTAATTAATCATTAGTGAAATTATGTAATTTAAAAATGAGCAGGCAATTATTATTAATGTTCAATAAATAGTCTATAGCATAAAAGCCTTATTACATATGAAAAGCTTAAATCTGGCTTCGAAGGGGCATGTAACAAACTGAAAAAAAGCCCATGAAAGTCTTTCAGTGCTGGCTAGGTTGGGAATTCAACCAGATTATTTCAAGTTGAGGAATTGAATCTATGATTGTAGATGTCAGAGGTGAGTTCCTCAGGAGCAGTTAACCTGGGAAGAAAGCAAGCAGGCAAAACCCAGCAAATTCCAAAAAGTGACTCAAAACACAAAAATCAGAGAAGGAACCTAGGGTGCCGTTGGAATGAGAACAACCAAAACTCGCATTCCCTGGGCAGCTCAAAGATGAATTTAGTAATTTACAGTTGTTCACGTATATGAAACTTCCTCCTGTAAACTCATGCAAAGTACCAGTTATATTGTAGAACTATTAGCAATGCATTGCCAGTTTTCAAGTCTAATGAACACATGAAAATATCATTAGGAGGGTTCTGCAGTTCTGGAAGACTGTGAACTTAGCTTTGGACTTGGTTTAAGGAACCTACTATAAGAACTATTTTACTATGGCAGCTAGAGAGACCCCTGAGAAGGGAAGCTGAAGGGATCTTAGAGGATTATAGAGGAAGGTGCAATTTACACTTTGGGGGTTTTATTGGTGTCTAAGATCTTTGCATCTATATATTTTGGTGGGCTCAGAGCTGTCAACAGCTAATTTACTAGATGCTCTGTTATTGTAAGGTAAGCTTTTTAAGGGCATAATGCAGAGAGGGGGTGGGGAGGCACCATCTTGACTAGTGTCTCTGAAAGTGAAAGGTTAAGAGGTGATATTTAAAAAGTTTAGAATCATGAACATTTTAATGGAGGGGGCTTTCAGTATGAGAATGTAATTAACAAAGTTTGTATATAAAAGCTCCAGGTTAATAAACACAGAGGCTAGAGGCTTAGCAAGTCATAATAGTGAAGCAATAAAGAAAGTATTCATCTGCCGTGAGAGAGGAATTGCTTCTTCACACAAAGAGAAGAATCAGTATTGTTTTGAGAAGGGAACCCTTGTCAGGAGAAGTCATATGGAATGGTGGGCCTTGGTTCTTCATGTAGTTAAGCCATATGGATGCAAGTGTTCTGGGTTCTCCTATTTCACTAAGTTATATTTTTCCCTTTATGCATTACACATCATTAGTTTTGTTGAACTCAACATGACAAACTTTAGTTGCATTATTTTCTTCAAATGATATAATTTTGTGTTATGTCTGAATGAAACTCTTCATGTGTCCATATTCCATATTATCTGTATTCATCCATCCATCCGTTAGTGGACACTTGGGTAGATTCCCTAATGTGGCCGTTGTATCTTCAGGTCCTTAGTATGATGCTCTCCTTACTGTGAGGCACCTGCTCACTGCTCCTTTTCAAGTAATTCCCTTTCATCGGCTTCCCTCCCACTCTAGCATTTCTGATCTCCCCTCTTGTTTTACTTTCTTTGGTGGAACTTGGAAAGCTTCATGTGTTATGTATACATCATGTTCTATGCTTGTCTTAAAGCTACTTTCCTTAAAAGTATTCTAGAGTATATGTATAAAAGTATACTAGAGTACATGTACCACAATAGCCAGTCTGTGGTTCATTCAAATGTGTTCTTTATTTTATAGACACCAATCTAGATACTTGTCCGACTCCTACTCAAAAATGTCTTGAGTTAATGAAATTTTATCGTGTTTTGACTATCTAAACCTGACCTGAACAAGAATAGTAGATATGCTTAAGTTGATGGAGGAAAGCCCAGGTGACCTTAGCCATACACAAAGAACTACAGGCAACTAAATAATGCTCAGAGTAGAAGAAATAGTTTTATCTAGGGAAGAGCACACCACTTGATTAGCCAATTAGTCAATGACTGAAAAGTTGTTTTTATGTATTTAGAAATATACATGAACAGCAAGTAATGAAAATGAGGTCATAAATTTAAAAGTGAGCAGGCAGGGGGTATGTGGGAACATTTGGAGACAGAAAAGTAGTAGAAGGATGATATAATCACAATTTCCAAAAATAAAATAATAATTAAAAAAATTAAAAATTATATAGTAAGTATATATGTATCTGTATATATGCATGTATGTATATAGATAGATACACATTTTTATTTTAAAACAGGTTATCAGGTCACCACATGGGAGAGACTTTGAGGATCCCTTTGAAAGGTGTGAGGAATATTTGAGCCCAAGGACATGTAGCAAGCCCCAGCATTCTGCAAGGACCTTACTAGTCCATTCAGCACCTTCCACAACACCAAAGCATTGTGCAAGCCCTGTGCTAAATAGAGCCTCTCTCAGGGAAAGGTAAGTGTAGTTTCTGTTTTCCCTCATCTTTTCTTTTTGAGCAGAAAGATCATGGGTTCAAACCAAGCCTGGACTATACCTGTCGCTTCTTTTGAATATTCAGCACTAGAAACAAAACAGCATATTCGAAAGAGATTATTTATAAAATTTAATTTTGATTTTGAGACTTAAATATTTTATTTCAAATATATTATATATTGTGTTTGTATTTCTCCATAGCACAATTTACTTGAAGTGAACTTGTTAGACAGATCTGGCTCTTTATTTCTAATTAGTTAATGCAATTTATTAAAGGTGAAAATCTGAATGTGTGATAGCTTGTTTTAGTAGACCCCCTGATAACTTACTATAATTGGTTTGCCTTTAAGTATACAAATAGTCTACACTGAATTTTCTAATTAGTCTCAATGGTAAAACACACATTTTTGTGTGGTTTCTGGCATCTCATTTACCTCCTACCAGCAACTGAAAAGAATCTAAATCATGGGAAGAGTTAAGCTCTCTAAGAATGTTTGTACCAAATCAGAAGGCATGGGAAAAAAAATAACCACCGTTTTACATAAAACTATTTTTCCCATAAAAAAAAAACTAGACTTTTTTTTTTTTTCACACAAGAGATACAATTTTAACACCTTGACTCTCATATCCCATGTTTTTATATGGTATAAAAAAGTAAGTAGCCACTCAATTCTTAAAACATATTAATTTTGTTCATTAACAAATATTTAATTAGCTGTAGAAACTCTATCAATAGTTCAGCTGAACACAGCTACTTTGAATAAGATTATGGCTGCTGTATTAAAACATCCTGCTCTGAACAGATAAGTTTATCTGTTTCTTCATTAGCTTTGTAAGCATTTGGACTTGGGGAGGGCAAAGGGAGTGGGAGGTAATGTGAGCATATGCGTGATACTGGCCACTTGATACTGACATACAGAATATTTTAAATTTAATTAATTTTTTTTGAGAATTTCTTGAGTGCTATATTTACACCATTCCCCTATCCTCCCTCCCTTCATGTCCCTGTTTTAGTAAATATTTCATCTTAAATTGGGGTTTCTACCCCACCTTTGATTATTCAGTTCCCAGATGAAAGTCACACAACTTTTATATTTAAATAAACCTTAGTTAACAATAAATCTTGGCAGATATCTACTCTTTTAGCTATTAGGGTCTATTTCCCCATCAATAACCCCAAGTTATAACTAGGCATATTCCATCTGTGCTGCTCTTAACTCCAAATGGCCAGCCCTCATGGCCATGTTTTCATGACTCTCCCAAACCATAGCATCTTTTTCCATTTCCATCTTCCTCCTCGCCTCACCCACTCCTCCTTGTGGTCCCTTAGATCCCAAGCCTGGAACTCAGACTCTGCCTCTCTTCTTCTGTCCAGCTATAGGCTATAGGTATCTTTATTCCCCAATCAGGGATAACTCGTGAGGCAAGGTTACATAGCACCACTTGGGTCTACTTGTGGATTCTCTCATTCCTGGAGTCAACCAGGCCTTGGGGGCCAGTATTTAGCATTGCAGTACATAGCAAGAGACTAAACATCAACAACTCCCCACTCCCATGTCTTCTCCTCTCCCACTTAAATTCATGACCTCTTTTATAATTATTATTCTTACACATGCATGTATGTATATACCTACTAAACGCACTTTGTGTTGCTCATATGTACATGTGCTTGGGGTAAACACTTAAGACTATATAACCTATAGGTGTCTCTTACCTGGAGATGTCTGATTCTTCTTCCTGTTTGTGGCCACTGAGGTCCTGTAGCTCTTCATGTAGGGTTGGGGCCTTGGAAAACTTTTCTAATCCATATCAGTATGTCACCTGGTACTGTCATTATATAGATCTTGTTTATGCAACCTTATTGTTGAGAGTTCATGGGTGCATTGTCCCTTTCATGGCTACAAGACACTATCTTGCAGTAGGCATACTGGTCCTCTGACTTGTAAGATCTTTCCACTCCTCTTCTGTCATATTCCCTGAGCCTTAAGTGTAAGATTGTGTTTTACATGGACCAATTAGAGCTGGACACTTTGCCATCACTTTTCTATATTTTGACTAGTTGTGAAGTGAGATACAGAATTTTGATTGATGCCATTCCTAGTTCATTAGAATCATGGCTAGTGATTGGCATTGGGATAAAGTAGTGCTCTCATATGGTGTGTGCAAACAAATGCATACACATGCACATATTTCCTCACTTTAGAAGTTTATTAGAAAGTCTTGAAGGGAGGGTTTCTGAAGAAGGTCTGATGACTTGAATGTCATTATCAGGGGGCTTTTCTTGATTTCTGCATTTGCTTAGATGTTCAGATACAGTGAATGTAAGACGTAAATGTTACTGTGGTTTTGTTCTGCTACTTGTCATGTATAGGTTTTTAAGAATGCTTTTACTTATATTGTAAATATTTGTAAATATTGTTTTGTGGCCTTTCATCTTTTTAAATGTATTTTGTACAATTTTCAATTCTACATATACTGCAATAGCACAGGATCTTGAGAAGTTGTTTAATCTGTATATGCAATTTGAATGTCTGTGAATTCTTTATGGAGTATAGTTAGAATTAACTTTTCAGTTATATTTCAGTGGGAGAAATAACTTCAGAGAAAATATTACTATTTGCATTCTCTTTCACCTTGCCTCAAGTTTTATGATCCCTGATTACACTCAGTAACCCAGGAAACCTGAACATTGTTATGTAGATGGACTTGGCTCACCCACCTGTGTCTACCTCAGGAGGGTTAGGATGCTTATTTCCTGATGAATAAATGTGCATAAGCTTTTTGCCAAAACAAAGTGAGTGTCTTTAATCTTCAACCTTGCCTGTTTTACATTTGATTAGATGATTGGATGAAAGTAAGGCACATTTAAAATAAATGGTGAATGAATTTGAACTCACCAAGATAAGTTAAAATTTTGTTAATGTATTGTTTGTGGCAAGTATGATAGTTTTTTCCTACCAATGTATAACAGCTCTATTTCAATGCATTTAATAAAGAAGGGCATTCTTCTAGTGTTCGACTCATATTATTAGAGGCACAAACCTTTTATTCTTTTCAGGACTCAGTAGTCCTCTTTAAATAAATGGCAGTTTTGGGTTTGGTGTTTCTAGATCATTAGTGATATATTTGCAGGTGTTTACAGAATCCATTGAAGTCATGAAACAGTATAAATTGGTATAAATGTATATTGTATATCCCAGGAAAAATTGGAATTTTGTCTAGGATTTGTATGTCAGCAACACATTTCCAGAAGCTTTTATTTATAGAATTCATTAAAATTATATTTTCTCCAAGATTGAAATAAGATGGTAACCCTTTGATCATGTTTTTAAATAACCAGATTAAAAAACTTCATCAGTTTTAGCCAATGAATTCTTATTTTAGTGAAGGTGCTGTTTTGTTTTTACCCATTTTAAAAAATATATCTAGAAAATCCCATGCCATAAAATGTTTTCAATTTTGAGTATAACTATTTCAGAAGCATATTTTTAAGTATAAATATTAATATTATAGCTCCAGATTTATTTTACACTTTATATTGTTACTAAAATAAGGCTTGAATATGAGCATACCTAATTTAAAAAGGAATTGGTACCTTTTAAATCATGTGCAAGTTGTTTTCGTTGTGAATCATATTAAAGCTTCTGAGGCAAGCATTTCTTATACCATAGCACAGACTAGTGGACCTATTCATAGTGTCTTTGGGGAGGCCCTGGAATTGCACATTTGCATCTCATATTTACACAATGGGCTTCATGTACTGAAATAATTGTTCTGCCAATCCATTTGCATAGGTGCACCTAATCTTCCTTTTATCTATGTGACAGATTAAATTTAGGATTATTTAAAGTGATTGTCGATTTATTTCTCTAAAGTAGATCCTTTAAGACATTCACTTATTTAATGATCTGTACTTTGTGTAATAATGTAATATTCTAATTGTGTTAGAACAAGCTGAGAATGAAAAAGGGCCAAATTTAACTAATATATGAACATACTTCCCATTTCTTTATAGAGAAGTTAACAATATCACTTCAAATATATGCTATAATTAAGGAGTCTGGAAATTTTCATGATGACCTGAATAAAATAAAATACCTTAATTATATGAATGCCAATTTTGAATTAAAGAAGAGCAGAATGAAAAGAAGTAGATGCTTTATTTCTTCTCTGACATTTTAAATCCCAATATGCACACTCTAATTAAAGTCATACTTTTCTCATCTATATTTTATTATTTCACTTTTAAAAGTACGATTCTCATAGTAGATAGACGGGTGATATCACCTTTTTGAGAAGGGATCATTTTATTTGTATTTCAAAGGAATGGAAATGTGAGTAGATTCTAAGTAGTATTTCCATCTCTTATATATAAGAAATCACTTATATTATAAAGCTTATGTGTTGAATGTAGCTTCCTGTTTTTTCCACAAAGTTTCAAAGTATATTAAATTTTAAACAATAAATGCTAATTTTAAAGACATTGTACATGGAATTATTGTTCTAATGTGAAGGTTTACATGTTTATTTAGAGATAAGTGCTAAAGAGTATTGTGCCAAATTCTTAGTGATCAAATATGTAGGGAGAGGCTCTCAGATACATGTCAAAATTAATAAGACTATTTTTAGACATTGTAGAAAATTAATAATGTAGCCGAGAAAAAGTGTCTGAATATGTTCTTTCTCCTCATATTTGGCCAAAGGAAAAGTTAAACTAATAAAGTTGGGGGAAAATTTTGTTTCTTCCTGTTTTTAACAGTTTCTCTCTCTCTCTCTCTCTCTCTCTCTCTCTCTCTCTCTCTCTCTCTCTCTCTTTCTTTTTCTTACCCACAGGTTCCACTCTGATTGGTGTTCACCTCCAAACTGTGATGAGATCCATGACCGGGTAAAAGATGTCTTGAAATCACATCAAGCTCATGCAAGACATTTATGTGTTAGTTTCTATTATTTTCTCATGCAAGACATTTATGTGTTAGTTTCTATTATTTTCTCTTTATTGAAGACATTTTAATAGGCTCATTCTTAGTTAAAGAGGAGGAAAATGCATTCTCTGAAGGAGTCCCCAGGTTTCCTATGAGCAACGTAGGTTGTTTGGCCAGAATCATATAAAATGCCTTTTCTTTATATTTTTATGTATTTTATTAATTTATTTATATATACTGTATGTGTATTAGTCAGGGTTCTCTAGAGTCCCAGAACTTACAGATAGTCTCTATATAGTAAAGGAATTTATTGATGACTTACAGTCTGCAGTCCAATTCCCAACATTGGTTCAGTAGTAGCTGTAAATGGAAGTCCAAGGATCTAGCAGTTGCTTAGTCCCACATGGCAAGCAGGCGAAAGGGCGAGAGCAAGACTCCCTTCTTCCAATGTCCTTATATGGTCTCCAGCGGAAGATGACCTTGAACTTGGAGATCTCCCTGTCTTAATCTTCTGGGATCAATAGCCACTGTGTCTCAAGATCTCCATACCAAGATCCAGATCAGAAACTTCTATCTCCCAGCCTCCAGATTAGGTTCACTGGTGAGCCTTCCAATTCTGGATTGTAGTTCATTTCAAATATAGTCAAGTTGACAACCAGGAATAGCCACTACAGTGTATATGTGAACATGTACATATGTGCTATGATACATGTGGAGGTCAGTGAATAACGTTGCTGGAATCAGTTTATTAGTTCTCTCCTTGTACCTTGTGTATCAAAATCAGGTCATCAAGGCTGGAAGTGAGAGCCTTCACTGGCTGAGCTGTCTTGGGTCCTAGGGTTTTGTTGTCATTTCATGTTTCAACATTAGATATTTATCATTGCTCAAAGACTATAAGCATTTTTAGTCATAATCTCATAAAAAGTCACTGAACAATTACTTCATAACAATCCTTTCTAGACTTTTATAATATGAGAACTCTGTTTAGTACATTTGCTGAAGGTGCATTTGATTCTATAGGTATGTGTGAGGTAGGAGATTTGGGGGGGGGGCTCTTTTGAAGTCAATTGTCAGGCTATCTTATGTATCAATAAATACACAAAAGAAAAAAGAGCAGGTCAGATTTATTTTATGTAAGAGCTGTATATAACATTTTCTGAGATAAATACAGTTATGTTCATGGTAGAGGAGTCATAATAGTATAATATTTTTGTATTAGGTTTTAAAATTTCATTTATTAATTTTAAAACAATTACTTGTCATAGTTTGTATCTTCTAAGTCATATTAGTCTTCTTTTACACAAAGAAAAATCTAGCATTTTAATGGTTTGTTCAAATTGAAATTTATAATTTGTTTCCCTTTTTACTATTTTAATTATTCTATTTTCAAAACTATTGTTATTACTTGGCCCATTGCTCCAACATAGATATGTGGAAAATTATTTCTTTGATGACCTTTCTAATAGTATTGAGGCATGAAAGCACTGAACTTTTTGTATGTTTACTATCACATATTTTTTTTCCCTATATATAAAGTTGTTGTTCTTAAATAACAATTATCTGCTTTAGGGACATATATTCTCACTTATGTATCAGCAGTGAGAAATTGAGATTTTTAAATTGGAATCCATAGAAGTTCCAGCAGTATCAAGCTGAAGTGCTTAGATAAAATCTTAGCAAAATGTATGTGAGCTGTATATGGTGTTAAGGGGCAAACACAGATGAAAGATGAATAGTAAAAAGAGCAGTGTGTCAGGCTGATGGAGAGATAGGTATTTGAAACTTCGATGACCTCTAGGTGACATGATGTCATGATTTAGCTTCTTTTCAGTGCTGAGAATGAGAAGCAGAGTCCTGAGCATGTTAGGCAGCTTTTCTGCCAGTGCGCTATATACCCAGATCATTTGATATTCTCTTTTCTGTGTTTTGTTTTTCAAGACAGGGTTTCTCTGTGTAGTCCTGGTTATCCTAGAACTCACTCTGGCCTCAAACTCAGAAATCCACCTGCCTCTGCCTCCCAAGTGCTGGGACTAAAGGCATACGCCACCACTGCCCAGCAATGTTCTTTTTTTTTAAAAAAAATAATTTTCATTTCATATGTAAGAATATTTCACTTGAATATATGTATTTATGTCATATGTATGCCTGGTGCCCATGGATATCAGAAATGGACACTGAATACCCTGGAACTAGAGTTACAGATGGTTGTAAGCCACAGTTTGTGTGCTGGGAACTGAACTAGGCCCCGCTGTGAGAGAAGCAAGTGTTTTTAACTGTTGAGCCATGTCTCCAGCTACTTTTTGATCTCTTAATCAAAACCCCAGCTTACTTTTAAAAGCCAAATATTGGCAAGCAGATTCTAAGAGACACATAGAAAAGCAAAAATGAAAAGAAGGATTAATGGCTCAGCAAGTAAAGGTGCTTGCTGCCAAACCTGACAACCAGAGTTCGATCCCTGGGAACTCACATAGCTGAGGGGAAGAAACTACTAAGAGTTGTCCTTTGAATTCCATCACATTTATACTCATGCACACATGTACATACAGATGCAATAAATAAATAATATAATGAAAAAATATTTTTAAAGAATCTCCTACATGTATACAATGAAATATGATCGTGCCTATCTCTTATTTCCGTCTCTAACTCCTCCCACATGTATCTAATACAACTCCTTCCATCCTCATTTCTACTCCTAAAAACAAAAACAAGAAACCCCACTAAATCCACATATATGTGTACTGTGCACTGGAGCATAGGAAACCTGCCAATGGCTACATCTTCAGAAAACAATGATTCTCCCTTTCCCAACAATTATTCACTGTCTCTGGAAAATATCCACTGTACTCTAACAGGAACAAAGCTGGAAAGCTCTCCAACTAGCCGTGGCAGTCAAGGACAGTATAGCATTCTCTAAGCTACAGACCTATCAAGTGAATAGAATGGACTAGAGACTCCACAGATTGACCCACATAAATTCTATAGCTGATACTCAAGAAAGGTGCAAAGTCAATTAAATGGAGTCTCTGGGAGCCTTTGTCTCTCTCCCCAGTGTTGAGGTTACAATTGTACTATCACTCCTGCATTACTTACCTTGGTGCTGAGGGGTTACACTTGGGTCCTCTGGCTTTCAAGGCAGACACTTCATTGACTCAACTGTTTATACAGTAAACGCTTTGTATTATGGTCTTGTGAATAAATTGTTCTGTATGAAAGCAAACCAAAAACCTAGCAGCAACAATGACAAAAAAATTCTCTTGGTCTACAACAGATCAAGAATTCTTATGTATTACAAGACCTTTAAAGGAAAGCACAGAAGAAAACATGGATAATTTAAATTTGGTGAGGAATTTTTTTATAACCAATACCAGACAAAACCAAATTAAATTGGATCTTATAAAATGTATCTGGCTTTCCTTATGAAAGTCACTGGTAGAAGAATGGAAAGCCTTAGTCTGGGTGAAAATATTTTCAATGTGAGGTTGAGAGGAAGAGTAGGGACTAGTCAAAATTCACATCACAAGTGATTATCATGTTCTCTTCAGTGTCATGTGATGTGAAGGTTTCTTCTCTGTGATGTTGTCACATTAATCTAACTTGAGAAAACATAAAACAAATCTGAGCTGAAAGGCTGTCTTTAAAACATTCAAGCACTGGGCTAGAGAGATGGCTCAGCAGTTAAAGGCAAGGCTCACAAGCAAAACTATAAAATATACACTCATTCAAATTACCAAGTAATTGGTCACAGATTAGAGAAGACTGAGAACTGATGAATGATCCTAAGCCCTTTAACAGCAAGAGGTTATTGTTGAGAAGGCCAGAAATCCAAATACAGATGGCAGCTAATGTACTGTATTGATGAGCGTTAGTCATAAGTGGCCCTCAATGAAAGGGGTATTTCTGTGTATCATTCTGTACCATCTTTGTAACTTTTAAAATTACAATTGTCTTCCAAGTTTTAAATGGTAAAACATTGAGTTTCATTTCATCCCTCTCAGTTTTAATAAAAGTTGCTGTGATTCCAGGTTTCCTTCCCCTTACAGACCCTGTATGTAGTTTTTGTTGGCTCAGAGTGGAACATACTTCTACTTGGGCAGGATTTCTGCTTTAGTGCCTTCTCTCACTCTGCAGTTTCCAGTGCTCATCATGGAGGGTGCAGTAAGCTTAGCTTTGCACCCAGGGAGTCTCAGTGGAACTTGATTCTTAGTTCTTTAATTTTGTCTGTCTAACATAGAGGATTACCAAACCCCTGCTAATTTCACTGTCCTCCAGCAGTGGACCTATCAAACAAAGCATAGATTCTTGGTATTTGTTCTGTGCTCAAAATCCTCAGACGATCCAAGGAGAAAGCCAGGTGATCCATTAGCTCATCTCTTTGATTATCTTGTCTGGAGAGTCTTGTCACTGCAATTAGTTATTTGAGCAGTGTTTTGGTGCTTTTAAAAGCAGAAGAATTAATGCCATCATTCTACTCTGTCCTATTCAGAAGTAGGAGACTTTTACTCTACTTCTTAAAATTAACTTAGTTTTGTATTTGCTTCTGGTTTGACTTTCTGGGTTATAAGAATGCTGCTCATACAAGGCATTAATTTCAATACAGTCCAGCAACAAACGGAGCACAAACTAATAATTACCCAACATTTTCTGCCTGTGTTCATTCATATAGCATCCTCTCCCTGAGTCGCTGTGTGTTCTTCACAGCACTGTGCAAAGCTTAGAGGCTCTTATAAAATCAAATTTTCTCCCTGCAAGGAGCATATACAATGTTTTTAATAAACCATTGAATGAATATGAAATAGTAGAAAAGAAAACAGCGTGCTACAGCCATGCAATTAAGTAAGTGAATACAAAGCATAAGCATGACTTATTCTCTCAGAGAAAATGTGAAATTGGCATATAGCAACAGTAACATTTATTAGAGGTTAGACCCATGTACACATTAGTCTATTTTTTCCTTAGAATAATCTTGTAAATTAAATATTATTATGTAATAAGTAGTATTTCAAAGACGAGAAAGCTGACTTTCAGAAAGGTTAAGTGACATAAGGTTTCACAGCCACTGCAGATGTTTGTAACCAGGATTTAAGTCCAGGTAACATCCTTGACCTTAACCACTCCACTCTACAGTGATGAATACTAAGTACATCCTGATACACATAAGCCCAGAGATGTGGTCAACTTAAGCATGTAAGAACCATAGTTGAGTACATATTCCAAAATACGTCAGTGTGAGTGGACACACCAGACATGGCTACTGAGATGCATTGCGTATCAGCGCTTTTTTGGGTAAGAAAATTAACTTTGTAATAGTGAGTGGGAAGTTGGTTTAGGACAATAATGAGAGTCTGTAATGAAACTTACCAAAGTAGTGTGATGGAGGAGAGGAATCAAGTCCAAAAGGGTGTGTGATTTGCCAGGAAATATTGTAGTTCAGATTTGATAGTTTGAAAGTGAAATCTGTGTCTAGTTAGAAATTTTTGAATTGCCACTTTATGCCAGACACAAAACTAAGTGATGTTTTTTCCTTTTTTTTAAATTAGATACTCTCTTCATTTACATTTCAAATGCTACCCCGAAAGTCCCCTATATCCTACCCCACCCTGATCCCAAACCCACCTACTCCTGCTTCCTGGCCCTGACATTCCTCTATACTGGGGCATATGATCTTCACAAGACAAAGAGCCTCTCCTCCCATTGATGGCTGACTAGGCCATCCTCTGCTACATATGCAGCTAGAGACACAGCTCTTGGGGGTGTGTTACTGGTTAGTTCATATTGTTGTTCCACCTATAGGGTTGCAGACCCCTTCAGCTCCTTGGGTACTGTCTTAGTCAGGGTTTCTATTCCTGTACAACATCATGACCAAGAAGCAAATTGGGGAGGAAAGGGTTTATTTGGCTTACATTTCCAAACTACTATTGATCACCAAAGGATGCAGGACTGGAACTCAAGCAGGTCAGAAAGCAGGAGCTGATGCAGAAGCCATGGAGGGATGTTCTTTACTGGCTTGCCTGCTCTGGCTTGCTCAGCCTGCTCTCTTATAGAACCCAAGACTACCAGCCCAGAGATGGTCCCACCCCTTGGTCACTAACTGAGAAAATGCCCTGCAGCTGGATCTCATGGAGGCATTTCCCCAACTGAAGCTTTCTCTGCGATAACTCCAGTTGTGTCAAGTTGACACAAATTTAGCCAGTACAGGTACTTTATTTCCTTCATTAGGGGTCCTATGTTCCATCCAATGGATGACTGGGAGCATCCCCTTCTGTATTTGCCAGGCACTGGCATAGCCTCACAAGAGATAGCTATATCAGGGACCTGTCAGCAAAATCTTGCTGACATATGCAATAGTGTCTGGGTTTGGTGGTTGTATATGGGATGGATCCCTGGGTGGGGCAGCCTCTGGATGTTCCTTCCTTCAGCCTCAGCTCCTAACTTTGTCTCTGTAACTCCTTCCATGGGTATTTTGTTCCCCATTCTAAGAAGGAGCGAAGTATCCACACTTTGGTCTTCCTTCTTCCTAAGTGACATTTTATGCAGGTTTTGGAACAGACTTTCGTGAAATATGTTTGTATAATTTTCTCTTAGGTGTTGCAAGTGTTTATATATTTAGTATATACAACAAGCTTAGAAGGATAGCTATATCATAAGCCTTTAATAAATCTTGATCTTTAAAATCATGTACCTTCTAACTGGTCTGGGCTTCGAAGACTCCATAAGCTCACAGGCCCTCTAGAGTCCAGGCCTTGTGAAGAAGTGGAATGGTTCCCCAGGCAGACCAAACCCTGCCATTACCTCTGCATTCTCCTCCAGCACCCCTGCCCTCTCTTTGACATACACAGAGATGGCCTGAAGTAAATGCTCAAACAGATGAACCCAGAGCTAGATAGTTGGCTCAGTGACTGTACTTGTTGATCTTAAAGGTGGCCTGGGTTTAGTTCCCGGCACCCACATCATGCCTCACAACCATTTGTAACTCTGGGGGAATCCAACACCCTCATTCAACCTCCAAGGGCATCAGGCACTCATAGCATACATACATACTCTTATAATCAAGATAAAATAACTTTTTAAATGAGAGAGACAGAAAGCCAAAGTAAAGGACAAATTAGCAGAAGATCTACAAAATTTTCTGCTGAACCTGAGCCTCCAAAGCAGGAGCTAAGGCCCTGCAGAGGAGAGAGAGAAGATCCGTGAAGGGGGAAAATAGGAAAAAACAACCTTTCAAACACAGAGATGCTAAAACACAGAAGGTACAGATTGCTGGGGAGCTGCAGATGCCAAGGGGAAGGTACAGATTTCATACCTGAACTCATGCACAATGAAGACTGAAATACCATTTACAAAGTTACCTAAAGATTCAGAATTTGGGTTTTTAAAGCTTTTAGCACACAGAACACTTCATTGTTTGGGGAAAATGGTGCATGTGTCACTAAGAGTACCTCCTGAGCCTGCCCAATATAGGGAAAAATGCCTTTCTCTGGCTATTTTTGAAGACTCACAGAAGGGACTCCATTGTGACACACATTGCCACCAACGTACAGGATGCCTTGTTATATGGGAAAGCCCAAATTCATTTTTATCTTCTCTTCCTCTTTTACCATCAACATAGATTTAAGTCTCTTAAAAACAGGGCACTGTTTCGACCTGACCCCCAAAGCATTCTGGGCTTTTCAGTGGCATCATATGTGTTTGCTGAGGTACTTTATTTTTGTTTATTTTCAATGGCACTTTATTTGGATTTTTTAGTCATCACAGTGTTAGACTGTAGAGTTACCCCTTTAAGATGATGATCACTAGCTGTCCAGAACACACAGTGTGAAGACAATGCATGTTTTTTTAAACCCCACCCTTACCTCTCCGAGTTAGAAACGTAAGAAGCTAAAGTGTTCTATAGTTCTTACGCCTGCTTGCCCAGTCATACCTAGTACCTGGCTCCTCAGTTGTCTTCCTTATGGGCTACCCTAGACTAAGTCGCATGATTTGAAGGAATATAAAAGATAATTTCTTTTTGTTGTTGTTGTTGTTGTTGTTATGGTGGGATGGATTTCACTAAAGGCTTCTCTAGAACTACTCCTGCCATTCTGTCCATAGCATCTATCTTTCATTTACTTTATTCCTCATAATGAAGCTATTTTCAGGTTTTCCGTGTTTTGTTTTGTTTTGTTTTGTTTTGTTTTGTGTTCATTGATGTTTTGCCTGGAGAAAAGTCTGTGCACATGCCTGGTGCCCTTGGATACCAGAAGTGGGCATTGGATCCGATGGAACTGGAATTAGAGACAGTTATGAACCACTGTGTAGGTGGTGGGGATCAAACCTGAATCCTCTAGAAGAGCAGCAGGTGTTAACTGCCAGACTTCCTCTTTAGAGACATCACATTGTCTCTAAAATAATGTCCTGTTTCTTTTAATGCTCTCTCATCTCAAGGAGTGATCATGGTGTCCAGGGTTGTCCTCTATCCTATTAGAGCTTATTCCTGAAAAGTCATTTTGTGCAACCTACTTCCCACCACCAACCAACCTCTGTCTTCTCTCATACTTCTAACAGACCAGATTTTACCTCCAGACTTGACTAATGAGTTTTCTTTGTGTGTGACTTGTTGATACAGACTTATTTAGTGAGATAGTTTGTCTTTCAACTATTGATTCTATTAATGCTCAAATGAGCTCAACTCTGACCAAGGTATAAGTCTTTTATCATTGACCTAAAAAGCTCATCTGGACCATTTCCTTACTTATTTCTCAAGGGTTCAAAAGGTGGTTGGAACTGTGGTATGTATCTAGGTCCTCACTAATTTTGTTATTAAAATATTCTCAGTACTAAATACCAAGATATCACCAAAGATGAAATTGTTGAGAATAGTTTTCTTATACATGCTTTTCACAGTTTTTCGTCCTCCACTTTCCCATAATTTTGATTGTCTATATTTTTCAGAGTATGTTCTATAAGATCCTTAAACACTCTCCTTTATAATCCTCATGTAGGTTGTTGAGTGTAAATATTAGGTTAACAACTGATTTTTATTTTGGTGTCTTCTCCAGTCATTTTATTTGCCTAAAGTGTTTTAACAGATTGCTATAGATGAACTCAATGGACCAGTGTTTGTGAATTTTGGTATTTTATCTGTAGCTTTTATGCCTATAAAATTCCTAGGTTACTATTCGCTAAAGATATTTTGACCTTGTAATTTTTTTTTATGGCAGGTGTTTAGAGGGGAGAGAGGGGAGGTATGTTTGAAGCTTATTAATCATATTCAGACATTGTACTATTTATTTATTGAAGGCTGTTTTATGGTTTTATTATATATTTTAAGTTTTTGTGAACATGTTCGTAATTCTTTGTAATTTTTTCCTGTTTCTTGGCCTTTGGGTTCTTTTTCAGGAACTTCTGTGACATAGATGTTGGGTCTAATTTTCACAGATGCTGCTTAGCTTTTGCCAACTTAACAAAACTCTAGACTTATCTGGGAAAGGGGAATCTCAACAGAGGCATTGCCTCCATCAGATTGGCCTGGCCATGTCTGCGAGGCATGTTCTTGATGGCTGATGTAGGAAGGCCCAGCCTAAATGTGGGCATTCGAGCTCCTCCCTTGGCTTCCATCAATGATAGACTGTAATGTGGACCCCACATAAACACTTTCTTCCCCAAGTTGTTTTTAGTCAGAGTTTTATCACAGCAAAAAAAGAAGCAAACTGGGCACAAACTGATACCAGAGGGTGGGATTTTGCTGTAATGGATATGACCATGTGGTGCTTTGCCATAGAATGTTTTGTGGGAGGAAGGTAAAGGAGGATTTTGAAGAGCTGGACTAAAAAATCCAGTCAGTGTTCCAAGCATAGTAAGCTGTTCTGGTAACTTGGAAGATAATGCAGAGGGAACTGAAGGCCTAGTTGGTGATCTTGAAGAGAATCTTTGGGGCTTTTCATGAGATATTTTTGACCATGAATCTGAGGAACTAAAAATCTTTGTTCCACTGGGACAATTGATGCTACTTATCTTGGGCTAAAAAAATAATCAGTTGTGACTACTCAATAAGGAAACAGCATCATTGAGGTTAAATTTCTAAGAAGTTTTCCCCAGAATTCAGCACACAGAACTTGTGGTCCAGAGCAACTTTAGGCTGCATCTCAGGCTGACAGCTGAATGTGGCATGTCATTTGTAAAAGTCTCCCACCTGCTACTGGTTTCGAAAGGATGAAGGGACTTGGGAGAGCAGCTGAGACTTGACACTCTTGGCAGGGGCAGAGTCCCAGCTGAGAGGCCATCAGGCCATCAGTGAAGATGCAGCACAGCTGCAGTGCAGACCTCGGGATTGGAAGGATGTTGTCTAGCTTTTTGTTTTCTGTCTTTTCCTCTCTCACCAACTCATGGTCTTTCTTTGTGAAATTATTTCTTCCTAAATGTTTTACTTTTTCACACATACTAGGTAAGCACTCTACCACTTATATTTTTATCAATACTTTTCTGAAGTTTCAGAGACAAAATATAATTTAGTGTAATTTTTAAAATCATTTTATTCTTCCCAAAATACACAGCATAGTTTCTGGGATATCTTGGAGTTTTTTCTCTTCTATTTGCATAGAATTTTAAATTTTCTTTCCTCCTATTTCTCTGTTTAATTTGGATTCTGTTCCCAGGTGTTATTTTACTGTGTGGTTTTATGAAGAAAGGAAACTTTGCCTATTAGTTTTGAGAGTTAATAGATCCCAGGTGGCTCTAGCTCCTGTGGAATTTTCTGTGCTCACTGCTGGAGGAGTTGGAAACATCTGCTTTTGGTGGCTACCCACAAGCTGGTGCACTGAGTTTCTGAGACATTTGAAGTCAGGTGGATGCCACCTGGTTTTCCCCTGCCTTTTTCTTCACAACATGTCTAAACCAGCCTCCTTTTTTTAGTTTAGGTGCTATACTAACAAGCCTGTTTTGTCACATCATTTCATTGTATGTGTTTCCTATGGAGTTTTAGTACTGCTATTTGGGTAGTTTAAATTTTTACCTCCTTCATATGTATTATACCCCTTTGTGCAATAGAATGAATATTAACAAAATGTACAATGTGTAAAACAGCATCCAGGTCAGTCACAACATTATTGGTACCCCCGGTTACTCAGGGTAATGCCTTAGGGCCCTTTCCACCAGACACCAAAGTATTCTAATAAATGACAGTATCTAGATGAGTTTCATATGGCTTTGAACTTTCAACATTACATAATTTTATGATTTCATGTCTAGTTTCTTTAGCTGATCATTGTGTTTATAACATGCATATCTTCACTTTTTTTCACAGATTCAGCAAATTATGCTCCCCAAGCAAATTCTTGGGATCTAGATATGTTCATTCATTTGAATGCTGTCTATGGGCATAATAGCAGAATTAAGAATTGATCTTTTACAAAGGATACCTCAGTCAGTCTACTGTATTTGTAATTTTATGCTAATGCTTATATACTGCTATACACAGTGTTTTGATATGCACACACTTGATTGTAATGTAATTAAGAAGACGTTGTTGAGGGACAAAGAATTTGGATAGTCATGTTTAATACAGTGTGTATGTATTTGTTTATATACAATGTACCTGAATATGTATAAATACACACAACTTTATATATGGAGAAATGAGAAAAAAGAGCAGAGGAGAGGAGAGTAGGAAAGAGGGATCTTGGGAATGAGATGAACTTTACATGAATCTCATTTATGTTTCACATATATCTAAATATGCCTAACACCTAAAGATGATTGTATAGAAGAATTTCAGTACTTTTAAAATCTTGTCCCCTACTTTGATTTGATGCATTTTATGAGGACAGTGTGGAATTTTCTGTTTGTGATACTTTGTTGACACTCACTTTTAATCTTGAAGCATTTTGAATTTGTGATTAGGAATATGCCTTTTGATTCTGAATTCTTGATTTTCTTATCTGTATTGTAAAAGCTGAGATTAGGTACGAAGCCAGCTCATCTTGCTCAACCAGGGCTTATTTAGGATGCTAGCCCATTATTTCTTCAAGCATGTCTTTTAAGAATACCATTTCTTATTTTTTGAATGTTGAACTATATTTTTAGATCTTTTGATTCTGTTTCACAGGTCTCTTAATTTTTTTTTTTAAAGTTTTTGTTACTTTAGTAATTTGCCTTTATATTTGTTTGTGTACCACTGCGTACCTGGTACCTACTGAGGCCAGAATGGCGTGTCAGACTCCCAGGAACTGGAGTTTCAGACACATGTGAGCCACCTGTGCATCCTGGAAACTGAACCTTGGTCTTCTAGAAGAGCAGTCAGTAATCTTAACTGCGGAGTCACCTTGTTCTCTGGGCTTTTGTATTTATCATTCTGCTTGCTTTTATTATAGCTATTTATTTTAAAAATTAATTCTGATTTTTTTTTTTTTTTTTACTGATTCCAGTGTGCTGTTACCTTCATTCATCTTCCTGGACTAATACCTGAAATTTTTAAAACTGTACATCATTTTTCAACATACCACCAATTTTCTTGATTATATTAATCACAAATAATAATTTAAATTGTCTGTCTTCTATAATTCAGTATTTAGAATATATTTGTATTTGCATTTTTTTTTTCTTTTTCTTTTTAGCATTGATGGTATCCTGGCCCTAGGTATTCTGTTTATTTTTAGATATAGTTCTGGATATGTTTTAAATGTTTTCTTTTTTTTTTTTTATGAAGAAAGGTTTTTGTTTTCTCTTCTAGGCAGGTAGCATTAAGGTCTAATACCTCTGATCCAAAGGGATCTGGTTTCAGTTTATATCGAGTTTTGATAAATTCCAGTTTAGGGTTCTGATCAGTCTCAGCTCATCTCTCTCCGTGGCATTAGCCCCCACTTTAAATTACAATCATTGGGCCTTCACTAATACAATGAGGCATTTCTTTCCTATTTGTGAGAGGTGGTAAATTGACATTGACCATTTGAGAGAACTATGGACCCAGGGGATACTTGATTCTGGAGAACAGAAGGCTTAGTTTTTTACATTTCATGCTAAGAAGTTATTTCCATGGCAATGTTCCAGCCAGTGTTGTCCTGCATATGTGATGTGGGCCATAGAGAGTACAACATCACCCAATAATGTCAGAGCTAGCTACCTTACTTTATATACAGTAAAATAAACTTATGATGCATTTTCTCAAGATAAAGCTAAGAGACATATGACCATATTTGAGTCTCTCCTGTTCATTGTGACACCTTTTGCATGGCTAATTGAATGTTTTCTATCTTCTCTATTCAGCAGCTCTTGCTATGACTGAGGTCAGCTTCTGACTGCTCTCAGAAGGCAGGCGTCCTTAGGTGCATGCTCCTTGCAAATAGTCAGGTATCAGTTCAACATCCTTTTGAGGACTTTAGTGCTCATCTGCTTTCTATCAATCTTTCTGGTTAATGTTTCTTTTAGGTACCATGATTATAGGGTATGTTTTCTTTGATTTTTCAGACATTTTGGGGTTAGTGTATTTGTTCCCAGTCTGTTCAACTTCAGAAGCCAACAAACATCTTGACTATTTTTATATGTTTGAGTACTTTCTAGGCTTCAGTTTTAATCTCTGTTTCATAAAACATTATGCTTATTTCCCCATCTGTAGAAATTAGTCTTATTTTTCTTCATGGCTAGGCCTGGACTTTTAGCCTGACTAGTCAGTGTCTGTAGTTCATAAGCACCAATGGGGACACTGAAGTGTCAACAGTACTACAAGGGTTTGATTCTTGGGTCAATAGTGCTTCTCAGTTTTGTGATCCCCATCTCTAAACAATGCAATGTTGGGGACTGCACTCTGCTTTCCAGATGGTTTTTGTTGTTGTTGTTGTTGTTGTTGTTGTTGTTTTTCAAGACAGGGTTTCTCTGTATAGCCCTGGCTGTCCTGGAACTCACTTTGTAGACCAGGCTGTCCTCAAACTCAGAAATCCGCCTGTCTCTGCCTCCTGAGTGCTGGGATTAAAGGCGTGCCACACCATGCCTGGCTCTCCAGATGTTTTAATTTAGCTTTATTCCCTGATGTCTCAGGAATAAAGACATTTAAGAGTCAATATATGACATGTTTGGAGACTGGTTGCATACATAAGATGCTATAGAATTTAAATGTTGTCTTCTGCATTGTACAATCATAAAGTCTTCACAATTTTTCTGCTCCTAGCACTAACCATTTTTTAAACATTAGCTGTTCAAACTCAGTCTCTTTCCATACACAGATCTTCAAATGCTTTAGAAAATAGAGACGTGTGCACTGTGGGTCCATTTTTGAAAGGATTGTGTCTTAAATAGCTGATGACCTGTCTTCATTTTGCTTGTAATATCCTAAAAATTATTTATTTCTCAGCTTTTCTAGTTTTCAACAGAAGTAGCTGTTTACTATAAATTATCCCATCTAACCCCAAACAATTTTTATATATTTTTACTGGGAGGATTGTGCCTCTTTGTGGTTTTTACCCCTATGGCTATCATACATTATCACAACTTTACTGGTTCAAATTGATCATTTTATCTTTCTGTAGATTAGAGGTCTAACAAGGGCCATACCTGGCTAAATTCTAAGTAATTGTTTTATGCCTGCATTTCAGTCATAGGTGCTAAGGCTATAAGTGGCCTTTCTGAGCACACTTCCTAATCAGATGCTCTGACTGTGTGTGTATATACATGAAATGATTATTCCTATTTGTATGATGATCAGTAATGCAGTCTGTTTTGTTTCTTGGGTCAGAATTCCCCATCATGCTGTCCTTGATCCAGATGGGCAATGCTCTGTGTGAGTGGTGTTAGTGAAGTGTGCTTACGCCCTCAGGACAGCCCTCTCACATAGTTCTTCACTTGTCAATCTTTCTAACATGGCTGGATGGTAGTTAAGAAAAAGACCCAATGGAAAGTTTGAAAATAAATGATTAAATATTTATCGTTTAGGCACTAAAAGAAAACTAATTTAATAATTGCAATAGTAGGCAAAAATGTTAAAGGGGAAAAAAAGTGCCAGTAGAAACATGGAATTATTCATAATGGTAAGACCTAAAAGGNTTGACAACTAAAATTATATGTACTTTTCCAAAGGGTTTTTTGGTGTTGTTGTTTTGTTTTGTTTTCTGAGACAGGGTTTCTTTTTCTTTCTTTTTTTTTAAAGATTTTATTCCATATTTTAATAGAAGAATCAAATCATTTTTAGGTCATATGCAAAAAAAAAAACACTTCTAGAACTGATATGGGGAGAGAGAATTAAAAATGAATTACTACAGGCTTGTATTGAAAGAGATAACAAATAATAACTACAGAGTTCCTAAGTTGATATGGGCACTAAATTAAAAAACATAACCAAATTATTTCTCTCACCGTTAATGAACAATATTCATATTTCTGCTATTTCCCATTTGGAGTCAGACAGATTAAGCAACTTTGCAGCATCTAACAGCTAAATTAATATTAGAAGGGTCTGAGACAGGGTTTCTCTGTGTAACCCTGGCTGTCCTAGAACTCACTCTGTAGACCAGGCTGGCCTTGAATTCAGAAATCTGCCTGCCTCTGCCTCCCAAGTGCTGGGATTACAGGTATGCACCACCACTGCCCGGCCACTTTTCCAAAAGATTTTAACTTGGTTGTTTATTATTCACTGGTATTTTGGCAATGCGTTTTCTTACCTGAAGTGGAAGGCCCTTCCTCTATCAATGCTGCTCCTTGTCAGTTTCTATAACCTGCTTTCTTTACTGTTATTCATGTTAACCAAGGAGTGAGAGGTGATGGCTAAGGTTAGACCAGTACTTACTAAGAAAGTATAGGAAACATGTGTGTGAATTTGCAGCTCGCAAAACTAGCTCAGATGATCTGGTTTCCAACACCTTTAAGTTAAGAATGTGAACTTGGCCTGTGTATGTTTGTACCAATTAACTCACATTTCAGTTTTGTGGTTTATTTTTTTGGCTTATTTTCAGTAAATCATTTCTTTTGTAAGTCATGGATGCATGCTTGCATCTGTGTAACTTTTTCAAGTATTAGTATTTATGTCTCAGAAGGTAAAAGTTTATATAAAATATGTATAGCTTTATTAATTTACATATCTTGTTACACCAACTACCATTAATTCCATACTCATAAAGTATTTACTGAATGCCCAGTCTTTGCTAACTACTACTAACCAAATTATAATGTGCTCTTTTGAAACATGTATATCAATTACTATACAGATTGAACAGGTTATATTTAGGATTATGTATGCATATGCATACATGCATGTAGCAATTATTAATCAAAAAGAGACTGGTTTCTTTTGTTTTTGTTTTTTTCAAATCTTTAACAGTACTTATTTTCAGCTTTTATTTGTTTTAAAGTGTTACATTTTATCATTTTTTTTGACATGTCAATTACAGGTTTTATTTTTTTTTATTAGATATTTTCTTTATTTACTTTTCAAATGCTATCCTGAAAGTTCCCTATACCCTCCCCCCGCCCCTGCTCCCCTACCCACCCACTCCCACTTCATGGCCCTGGCATTCCCCTGTACTGGGGCATATATAGTTTGCAAGACCAATGGGCCTCTCTTCCCAACGATGGCCGACTAGGCCATCTTCTGCTACATATGCAGCTAGAGACAGGAGCTCTGGGGGTACTAGCTAGTTCATATTGTTATTCCACCTATAGGGTTGCAGACCCCTTCAGCTCCTTGGGTACTTTCTCTAGCTCCTCCATTGGGGACCCTGTGTTCCATCCAATAGCTGACTGTGAGCATCTGCTTCTGTGTTTGCCAGGCACTGGCATAGCCTCACAAGAGACTGCAATATCAGGATCCCTTCAGCAACATCTTGCTGGCATGTGCAATAGTGAGACCGTGGTTTTGAAAGAGAACAAGTATGGGTATGTGGGAGGATGTGGAGGAAGGAAAAAGAAGTAGAAATGATGCAATTATAATCTCAAAATGTTACTGACAGATAATGCATTCTCAAGAGTTTGTTTCTTTCCATAGTTGTCCAAGCACTGGATTCAGTCTCTTATAGAGAGGCAGGAGAGACACATTTACCACAGATTCATTACTACTATGTTGGAAGCAATGTGAAAATTAATGGAAATGTTTTAATTTTTCAGGATGAGAGAGATCCAGAGAGAGAAGACGAACTGGAACTGAAAAGAAGTCTTTTATATAGAGACTCTGCTTATGACAGTGACCCTGAATATAGGTATGGACTTGCTTCTGTGTGTGGAGATCTTTTCATAGCTAGTATAAAAATGACAATTCCTCCTTTTTTTTCTAGATTTAAATTTTATTTCTTAATTAAAATTGTATATGTCTGTATGTGGATATGTGTATGTGAGTGCAGATGCGTTTGGAGTTTGGAGACATGGGATCTCCCTAGAGCTGTAGCTTCAGGTGTCTGTGTGACATACAACATTGGTTCTGGGAACTAAGCTCCTCTGCAAGAACAGCAGACACTCTTTTTTTTCATTTATTTTATTAGATATTTTCTTAATTTACATTTCAAATGCTATCCTGAAAGTCCCCTATATCCTTCCTCCTCCCTGCTCTCCAACCAACACACTCCTGCTTTCTGGCCCTGGCATTCCCCTATACTAGGGCATATGATCTTCCCAAGACCAAGGGCCTCTCCTCCCATTGATAGCCAACTATGCCATCCTCTGCTACATATGCAACTAGAGACATAGTACTGTGAGGTACTGGTTAATTCATATTGTTGATACTCCTATAGGGTTGCTGACCCCTTTAGCTCCTTGGGTACTTTCTCTAGCTCCTTTAGGGCCCCTGTAGATGACTGTGAACATCCATATCTGTATTTGCCAGGCACTGGCCTAGACTCACAAGAGAAAGCTATATCGGGGACCTGTCAGCAAAATCTTGCTGGCATATGCAATAGTATCTGGGTTTGGTGGTGGTATATGGGAAGGATCCCAGGGTGGGGCAGTCTCTGGATGGTCCTTTCTTCTGTCTCAGCTCTAACATTTGTCTCTGTAATTCCTTCCATGGGTATTATGTTCCCCATTCTAAGAAGGAACGAAGTATCCACACTTTGGTCTTCATTTTTTTTTTTTTTTGAGTTTCATGTGTTTTGCAAATTATATCTTAGGTAGTCTAAGTTTCTGGTTTAATATCCACTTATCAGTTAGTGTATATCATGTGCGTTCTTTTGTGATTGGGTTACCTCATTCAGGATGTTATTCTCCATATCCTTCCATTTGCCTAAGAATTTCATAAATTCGTTGTTTTTAATTGTTGAGTAGTACTCCATTGTGTAAATGTACCACATTTTCTGTATCCATTCCTCTGTTGAGGGACATCTGGGTTCCTTCCAGCTTCTGGCTATTATAAATAAGACTGCTATGAACATAGTGGATCATGTGTCCTTATTGCCAGTTGGAACATCTTCTGGGTATATGCCCAGGAGAGGTATTTCTGGATTTTCCCATAGTATTATGTACAATTTTCTGAGAAACCACCAGACTGATTTCCAGAGTGGTTGTACCAGCTTGCAGTCCTACCAACAATGGAGGAGTGTTCCTCTTTCTCCACATCCTTGCCAGCATCTGCTGTCACCTGATCTTAGCCATCCTGACTTGTGCGAGGTGGAATCTCAGGGTTGTTTTGATTTGCATTTCCCTGATGATTAAGGATGTTGAACATTTTTTCAGGTGCTTCTTAGCCATTTGGTATTCCTCAGTTGAGAATTCTTTAACTCTTTACCCCATTTTTTAATGAGGTTATTTGATTTTCTGGAGTACATCTTCTTGAGTTCTTTATATATATTAGACATTAGTTCCCTATCTGACTTAGGATTGGTAAAGATCCTTTCCCAGTCTGTTGGTGGCCTTTTTTTCTTATTGACAGTGTCTTTTGCCTTACAGAAGCTTTGCAATTTTATGAGGTCCCATTTGTCGATTCTCAATCTTACAGCATAGGCCATTGCTGTTGTGTTCAGGAATTTTTCCCCTGTTCCCATATCTTTGAGGCTTTTC
>NC_034595.1:62491797-62519648 GCF_900095145.1 Mus pahari
GTGCAATGTGTGCTTTGAGCTTTACTAACATTTATTTAATGAATGTGGCTGCCCTTGCATTTGAAGCATAGATATTCAGAATTGAGAGTTCATCTTAGAAGATTTTACCTTTGATGAATATGAAGTGCCCTTGTCTTTTTTTTTTTTTTTTTTTTTTTTGATAACTTTGGTTTGGAAGTCGATTTTATTCGACATTAGAATGGCTACTCCAGCTTGTTTCTTGGGACCATTTGCTTGGAAAATTCTTTTCCAGCCTTTCACTCTGANGTAGTGTCTGTCTTTTTCCCTGAGGTGGGTTTCCTATAAGCAGCAAAATGTTGGGTCCTGTTTATTTAGACAGTCTGTTAGTCTATGTTTTTTTTATTGTGGAATTAAGTCCATTGATATTAAGAGATATCAAGGAAAAGTAATTGCTGATTCCTGTTATTTTTGTTGTTAGAGTTAGAATTCTGTTCTTGCGGATGTCTTCCTTTAGGTTTGTTGAAGGATTACTTTCTTGCTTTTTCTAGGGCATAATTTCCGTCCTTGTGTTCGTGTTTTTCCATTATTATCCTTTGAAGGGCTGTGTGAATTTGGTTTTGTCATGAAATACTTTGGTTTCTCCATCTATGGTAGTTGAGAGTTTTGCTGGGTATAGTAGCCTAGGCTGGCGTTTGTTTTCTCTTAGGGTCTGTATAACATCTGTCCAGGATCTTCTGGCTTTCATAGTCTCTGGTGAGAAGTCTGGTGTAATTCTAATATAATAGGTCTGCCTTTATAGGTTACTTGACCCTTTTCCCTTACTGCTTTTAATAGTCTATCTTTATTTAGTGCATTTGTTGTTCTGATTATTATGTGTCGGGGGCAGGGGGGTTCTTTCCTGTTCCAGTGTATTTGAAGTTCTGTAGGCTTCTTGTATGTTCATGGGCATCTCTTTCTTTAGGTTAGGGAAGTTTTCTTCTATAATTTTGTTGATGATATTACTGGCCCTTTAAGTTGAAAATCTTCATTCTCATCTATACCTATTATCCTTAGGTTTGGTCTTCACATTGTGTTCTGGATTTCCTGTATGTTTTGAGTTAGGATCTTTTTACATTTTGCATTTTCTTTGATTGTTGTGTCCATGTTTCCTATGGAATCTTCTGCACCTGTGATTCTCTCTTCTATCTCTTGTATTTTGTAGCAGCAGACAGTCTTAACTGGTGAGCCATCTCTTCTGCCTAGTTCAATCTTTTCATTAGTGAAGATTTTCAGTAAAAGTACATTTAAAGGCTAGGGAGATGGCCTGGTAAAGTTCTTCCAGTGAAAGCAAAAGGACCTGTGTTTTTACTCCTATACCCATGGTTGGCCAGAAAATGGAAGCAGTTGTGCACTTGTGTTTGCCATCCCAGCCCTGTGGAAGCAGAGGCAGAAGGATTCCCTAGGGCCTGTTGACTAGGTAGTGTGGCTAAATTGATGTTCACCAGATTCAATGACAGACCTTGTCTCCAAAAATAAGGGGGTAAATAATTGAGAAAGACACCACACATTGACTTTTGCCTCTACACACATATGTTCATCCATTTGCACACATATACACACAGAGATGCACACAAACACACACACACACACACACACACACACACACACACTCAAATAGCCAACTTGTGATGATTCATTTCCTCCTGTTTGGGATTTATTCGACTAGCCAGCAAATCAATATCTTTCATGATATATTTATCATAAACTAAAAAAGATTTTTTAAAATTTTAGACAAGTAAATCTTTTAAAAAATATAAGAAAATATCCACTCTTTTAAAATTGCAGGAATTTTAGAAATAAAAATATTTTTGAAAAGTTAGACTAGCAAATTTTATTGTGAAATTTCAGTGCCAATGGCTATAAGATGCAGAATTAAAAACTATGACTCATAGGTAGTTGCAGTCCTCATTGCTGCTATACCATGGAGTACTGAGTTTTTTTCCATGAAATTCTATAGGGACTGTGCTTCATGAAATATAATCAATTTCTTTCTAGCTGGAGTTTGCACCAAAAGGGTTTTAAAAATTAATTCAGTTGTTCACAATTTATTAGAGATTCTAGATTGCCTCAAGGTAAATAATACTGTGTTTAGGATTGTGACGTTTGTGATTGTTCCTCTTCATAGACGTCATTTAAGTCTCAGTTTGCTCAGAGCTGTATTTCACAATTAGGATTTTTACTTGTTTCTTCATTTAAATTTTTGAGAATTTATTTATGTATGTAATGTGTTATGAACAAATTTCCCTCATTCTCTTCCCTCCCATTCCCTATCCCCTCCCCTCAAATCATACAATAGATATGGGCCTTTTTGTTTAGGTAATCATAGTTGCTGAGAGGTGAAGTAACAGCCACATCTTGTCCCCAAATCAGCATTTCCCAGCTCTCCTCTCTGGGTTCCAACTGCTGTGACACCTCTGATATTCACTGAGTCTTGAATGGTGTGGTTGGAGAGGGGGTTGTGAGATACCATGCACAGTTAAGCACTCAAAATTACTAATACTCAGTACTTTGATCAGTTATCACTCTGCACTAACCACTGCAAAAAGAAGTTTCTCTGGCCAATGCTTATAACAACAGAAATCTATAAGCATAAATATCTGAAATGCAGTTTGACAATGCAACTAGATAGCAAGATAGTAAAACTAGGTTTCTCTTAGGGCCTGTGGCCTTCGTGGTTAAGAAGTTTTAGTGGGTTTGCAATGCCAGGCATGAAGTTATCTCTGTGGAAGGGGACCTCATATCTAATCAGAAAGCAGTTAGTTGCATCTATAACCATCATGCCCCTTTGCACCAGTGGGTACACTTAGGATGCAGGTTGATATTGTAGCATACAGTGTCCAGTGCTGGGCGAGGCCTTGGTGTCTTTTCCCCCAGCATCCTTCATAGCACATTATGTATGTGTACTAGCCATTGGGGAGTTTCCTAGTCAGCTGAGATGGGTTTATTGATAATCCTGAATCTTACTATCTTGTTATGGTGTTGTGATATTGCTGGGCATACCGAAAGTATTTAGCTCAATGCATCATAAACACATCTTTGTTCCAAATAAATACTGTACCATGCACTTTATATGTATTCTCTTGAATTGTACAAACAATTATGTAAGAACATAATTAAGGTGGAAGAAACTAAAATATTAATAACTGAAGGTTCCTGAGCATACAAAGAATTCTGGCTTTAGAAGTTCTGTTCTTATACTGACAATGCCACTTTATCTGTGCTGTTTTAATTTTAATTTTAATTTTTGTTTTTACTACAAGGTCTCTCCATATAGAGCAGGCTGGCCTTGAATTTACAAAGACCTTCCTGCCTCTACCTCCCAAATTCTGGTATCAAAAGTGTGTGCTGCAGTGCCTAGAATCTGTGTTGTTTTTACCTTGCTTTTAACCCTTAACACCCTTAACACAGGTTGTTTTTTTTTTTTTAATTTTATTCTACATAGTTTCACATAGTTTCACATTAACACATCTTTCTCTTATAGAAAGTCAGTCTTGAAAAGCAAAGTCTCAATGTGTTTTGTTTCTCACAGCCCCAACAGAGTATCACATGTCCATAAATACTCAGTAAATGTTTGAACTCACAGTAGTGCCTCTAACTTCATTTCACCATTTTAACCATTTTCAACAATATTTTCTCAGCTTTCAGCGGCCGCATGGCTCTTTCCATTTGGATGATGGCGAATGCTGGTCCAACAGAGCAGCCTCTTGTAAAGGGAAATCCCACCGACCCGTCTTTGAGAACAGCATGGACAAGATGTACAGGAACTTATACAAAAAAGCCTGTAGTTCTGTTTCTCATACACAGGAAAGCTTCTGAGACCATCTACCATAAACTGTATAAGCGTCCATGTCAACCTCTCAATGAAAGCGTTTGATGTGATCTATATTTGTATGCCTTTCTTTAAAACAGATGTTCACTGATTAACAGAATTGAACCCAGCATATTTCTTCAAGTGGTATTTCTTCAAATTATCACAATCCAGCCTTTATTTCAGAAGGATGTGCTGTTTTCAATGTCAAAACTTTATAATATAGTCACAACTTCCAATTTGTGACAAGGCTATCCTGCTACATGTGCTCCTGTCACCATCGACAAACTGAAGAATAGGTTCTTTCTAGAATATTCCAATTTTATTCCTTTTTAACTTTCCACCTGCTTCGTTGGTTATCTTATTCGGGTAATATTTAATTAATATTAGCTTCCTGTTCTCAGTAATGAGCAAAAAGATGTTCTCTGCAGAAACAAATTTTAATAATTTAAACCTGTTCTAACAAATATTATCTACGTTTTGCTCTTAGAAGAGGCTATTGCATTTCTTAGGTCCTAAAAGCTGGCTTTCTTTGTAAAGCTTACATATGCACTAACTCCTTCTCTAGAAGACCAGCTGAGTTACTTGAATGACTAATGGATAGATTCGTTCACTAGGAGAGACCATGAATGACCCCAAATATAGCTAATATTTTAGTGTTGGACTATTTGCAATATTTTCTTCTAGGGAAATACATTTTGATGCAAACAGAATAATGAAGCAACCTGTGTTAGCAAGCATGTAGAAACTAAAAATAAATAATTGAAAATAAAAGAATTATATTGTAATTTTACCTCTGGTATTTTCATAGGTATCACAATGACCCAGGGAACTAGCATCCACACTTTAAAGGGAATGTGGCGGGATGAAAATAACTCAGCAGGTATCTTTTAGTAAACACCCATAAACATAGTTGTGGATTGATAAAATGTGTGGCTCGTCCCCCTACCCACTCCCACGAAGCTAGTTGCACTTTGAAAGTTCAAAGAAAGCAATGAGCATTGAACAAGAGTGAAGGGAGGCAAAGTGAAAGTCAGAGAAGTGGGACTCTGCTGCAAGCTGGAGAGCTGGCTACAGGGCAGTGCTTTCTCCTTGACTCTACCACTTGTTAGTTCAACTTTTTTGATTTAAAAAGAAAAGAAAAACTTGGACTCACACTCTGTTTAAATCTGAGATTAAAGTATGTCATACCTTTATGTTATGTCAAAATAGAACTTTTAAACATGTCAAGGCATCTCAGTTTGACATATATCATCTGTACTATATCAAAAAGAACATCCTGGGTAGGCACATGCATCTAGGCTTCCATCTCACCTCTGCCATTTCCTAGCTGAATCACTTGGATTCTGTTCTTTCTTCCCCTAGCTGCTGTAGTAAGAATGTGGAGTAGCCCCCAAGCCCCAAGCCATGTCCTATGGGTGAAAACTAAAATTCTATGAAATGGGTATAAGAGCATAGATCTGATTATTTTATTGCTCATGTCTGCTTGCTATACACACACACACACACACACACACACACACAGAGCCATTGGGAATAGAGGGTGCTGAAGATGTGGGAACAGAGCTTGTAAACTCACCCACATTTAGAGGAGCCTTATATGTTAGAAGCTTTAGTGCCCATGATGTGCTCTAGTAGAAATTCAGATGCTCAATTGATGTTTCTTAATCATTTAGTGAATTAACTCAGCATTCTCAGGTGTGTTTGGACATAGGCTAACAAAATACTGCAGTGTGTGAGCACTGAGTTCCCTGACATAGGCCATAATATGACTTGCATAACATGTTTCTAAAGGTTAACATGAGTAACAATCTCTTTAAAATCCATGTTGGGAGACTGGAGAGATCAGTTGGTAGAGTGCTTGCCATGTGAGCAGGAGGACAGAGTTCAGATCCCAGACATGCATGGAAAAGCTGGATGTGGCAGTGTTCATCTGTAATCCCAGTGCTGGGGAGGGAAGACCCCTCAAGCCTACTGGCCCAGTAATGCAGCTCAGTCAGTGAGCTATAGGTTCAGTGAAACACTGTGGCTCAAAAGATAAGTTGGATAGTTGCCGTGGACTGGATTCAGTCAGTCCCTCAACCCGTGGGATAATCAAGGCTCCAGTATTCAGGTGGGCGAGAAGTAGGCGGCAAGTAACAGATATGAGCACAAGGGAGTGTTGATCTGAATGTATCTTCTCAAAGTGAGCATCAGACTTATAATACAGAAGGAAAGGAAGATAGGCAATAAATCAAAGATACAAGGAAAGTAGGCAATATATCAAACAAGGTATATCATACATCGAGATGCATAATGACTCTTTACACAAAACAGAAAATGCATACATAAAAGTTAACAGGAACCAGACAGTGTTTACAACTGAGATAAGATCAGCCCTAAAAATCAACTATTCACAGGAGCCAGGTGAAAGGGCTAATATGCCCAGGTGCAATACTAGTCTATTGTATAACCTACCACCAGGGATCCCTTAGTAAATACCTAATTATGCCATTCCTCTGGGCCTAGTGAAAAACATGCACCAGGGAAATTTTGTTCTACTAACTTTTCATGATTAATACAATACTCTAGTTCCTCCTTAGACCACAGCCCACTTTCCTTCCACTATTACATAATGTAGGCTGCCATTCATGTATGTAATGAGAATTCTAAGTTACTTTGTTGAACAAGCCCTGAGATTGCTAGCTCCTATCCTGCAAACAGCAATACCTGATTTCTAACTATCAACACTGGAGGCATTTCATCTGAATGAGTAACATTACCTATAATATAAAGCCGATTATCACAAGGACAAATCTGGAGCATTCATGCTACAGGATGCCAAGGCTCCAGGAGAAAAGTTTCTGTGAAACTTTTTGCCTCAGATCTGTCCAAGCTTTTGAGCTTGCCATACAAACTTCACTGGAGTGGATGTGGCAGATAGTAACTACAGAAAATAATGAATGGTGACCTCTGGCCTTGACACACATGAACACACACACTCACATACACACACACACACACACACACATACACACACACACAAACATGCACATATACAATCCATAATCAGAGAGGAAATTGATGTATTTTACTTTAATGGGGAAAAAAAGCTAAACTTTAATCCATTTAAAATTACTCTTTGGCCAAGCATGGTGACATACACCTATAATCCCAATACTTAGTAGACAGAGGCAGGGGGATGGCTGTAAGTTCAAGAACAGTCTGCTCTATATTGTGAGTGTCATGCCATCCAGGACTACACAGTGATACTTTGTCTTAAAAAGGAAAAAAAAAAAAGATGGTTTGATGAAAAGGAAAAGAAAATCTTTTAAAAATTTTTCTATTTTAAAGAAGTACCCAAATAAACATACACTACCCTTTCTACCCTTGTGGTGACTATTAGGAGAACATGCAAAGGTAACGCTCCAAAGGAAGCTTCTGAAACTAGTATTCTGGAAGGTGTTTGCTGTGGGGTGAAACTGGCATCTCTATGAAGGATGAGAAAACATTCTTAAATATGTAGCATCTTTGATGATTGTCTGCTGTCTTTCCCTGTTCTCTTCGGTAAGGATAGTTCATTATTCCATGACTATGGGGTCTTAAGCTATATTATGTTTATAGAGAAATTCCTTTAGGGACTGTCTTAGTCAGGGTCTCTATTCCTGCACAAACATCATGACCCAGAAATAAGTTGGGGAGGAAAGGGTTTATTCAGCTTACATTTCCATACTGCTGTTGATCACCAAAGGGTGCAGGACTGGAACTCAAGCAGGTCAGAAAGCAGGAGCTGATACAGAGGCCATGGAGGGATGTTCTTTTCTGGCTTGCTCAGCCTGCTCTCTTACAGAACCCAAGACTACCAGCCCAGAGATGGTTCCACCCACAAGGGGCCTCTCCCCCTTGATCACTAATTGAGAAAAGGCCTTACAGCTGGATCTCGTGGAGGCCTTTCCCCAACTGGCTTTCTCTGTGATAACTCCAGCTGTGTCAAGTTGACACAAAACTAGCCAGTACAGGGACTGAGTATTTTATCGTTTATAGAACTTTACTGTATTTTATAAGAGTCTAAAATCATTAGGCTTTGAAAAATAGACTTTTTTAGGTGATAAAAATTTTTTTTAATTGTTATATTTCTTTACATTCTAAATGTTGCCCTCCTTCCCAGTCCTTTCTATTTAATGTATTTTTTCCCACTTTAATTTAAAAGGGGAGGGGGCAGAGATAAGAGGATCACTGAGTTTGAGGCCAGTCTGGGCAACAGAGTGAGACCCTGTCACAAAACAAACAAACAAACAAACAAACAAAATCCCAGGAAATTTAGGAAAGAAAATGTTAAAATTGAATGAAGAAATATCTTCTAGTTATAATTTCAAGTTATATATTCTTAATCAAGTTTAATTTTTCAGACATATATTGTGATAAAGGGATTAATTTAAAATATCTTCAGCTCACTGTAATTGGTTTAATGGGTTAGTGTGAATGAACAGGAAGTCCCTGGTAGAAGAGTTACACTTTGACTTCAGAGATTAAAAATCAGGAGTAAATAAGGAGGTCTGGTAATGTACTTAATTATTAATAATAGATTTATTAAGATACAGTCTTTCAAAATATAAAGGTCAGTAGTTTTTACACTGTTCCCTGAACTGTATAACTATAACCACTAAATCCAGATATTTTATCATCCTAGAACATTTCCTGTATGTGAATAGTAAACATTTGCCTTGTCTGGGTTTTTTCAAGTAGCATGATGGTTTTATTTTTAGGTCTGTCCATGTGTGTAACTTGTATGTATTCCTTTTTACTACTAAGTAATTCAATAGGGGGTAGTTTTTTGTTTATCCCTTATGTCGATTGACATCTAACTTTCCCTACTTTTGATGTATTTTGAATATGTATATGTTTATATAGGTATGTGTTTTCACATATTTTGTTAGTTATATACTTAGGATTTGAATTGCTGTCAAATGGACACCATATTGTACAATCACCTATCTCTTAAGAGGACTCTCAAAATTTCTCAGTTGCTATGGGTTCCTATGGTTTTGGTATTAACCATTATGGACCCCAGGTGCCTTGGCCCCTGTATCCCTCACTGCCGCAGATGGATCTCACTTGGGTCCCTGATCCATGGGCAAAACTAGGGTTCAGTTACAGGTGGGCAAGGAGTCGGCGAAAATGGGGTGACAAACAAATACGGACACAAGGGAGTGTGGTATCTGAATGTAATGTCAAATCGAGCATCAGACTTTTTATACAGAAGAAAATAGGGAAGTTACACAAAACAGAGGAATGCAAACAAGGAAGAACTGGCAGGAACCAATTGGGATAGAATACAGTGTCAACAACTGGGATCAAAAACAGCTCCACCTAAAGTCCACTTAATCTTAGAAGCCAGGGGCAGGGGCTTCATGCCCTTGCCATTGTTCCTATTCTAGTCTATAGTATAGTCCACCTTCCCCCCTGTGCCATTGTATGGGTGTAACTCAGCTATCTGTAGTTCTAAGTATCTACTCTGGTTCCTCCTTAGATCACAAACTTCCTTCTTCCTAGAGAATGGTAAATTCCTGTGTAGGGCAGTGACTTAGCTGCCTAAACCCAGGGTCAGCTCAAGGACTGACTGCCTAGGACTGGTGAAGAATCTAACTTAGCTATATGTCAAAAATTCAATCCTTAGAAGCACTTATAATAAAGCAATATTAAGGGAAAGCACACAGATCCATTTACCAACTAAAGCAAGGACATTGGGGCATTCATTATACAGGATGCCACGATTCCAGGAGACTAAGGTTCCGTGAACTTTTCGCCTCGGGACAGTGACCAGGTTTTCGGGGCCTGTCACACTTGTCTCTACTGGATGTAGCACCTCACTGGAATTACCCTGTTAATGTCCTTTAGTTTTTATATCTACCACCTTTCCAACCCTTTTTCTGCCCTAATCCTTTCCAATCACCCAACAGTAGGTAGGAGAGAAAAGTTAGAGGTAAAATGAGTCATAGACCTCTTTAGATTACTTCCTGCTGACTAGGGGTGTTGGGTTCCTTGGGGCAAGTCTGATCGTAATCACCAGGATATCTAATTTCTTTTTGTCTTTTTGCCCATGACTACTTGAGAAACTGGAACATCAGTCAGCAACAGTGGAAGCAACAGCCACCCCAGGCTCCCTCAGGACTCTTCCATTTATACTCTCTCCAGAGTCCCCAGGAACTATCAGCAGCTGGCAAAAATCATGCTCTTCCTACAGCACAAGACAATAATAGTTAACATCTGTGGACACACTGAAGCAGCGTCATATCCCACATATGGCATTAAAACAAACATTCATATAACGACTGGGTTTTTAAAGAAATCAACACTCACTATCTGCATGCATGCCTGCAATTGGAGAATGCCTCACCACTATCCCAGTTATCTAACCTTGTTATGCCTGTGGCAAACTCTCATGGCTTTGTGTACAGGGTCATTAAATACACATTGCAACCAACACACACACACACACACACACACACACACACACACACACACACACACATATATATATATATATATATATATATATATATATATATATAATATCAATCCTTTGGATACAATGATGGTTCCATATAGAAAAAAAAATCAGCCACTATGATGAACCACAGAATCAGAATGGAATGCAAAAGCAAGTGATTGATTATTCAATAGATGCAAAGTATTTGTCAAATTTCAGGAGCTTTTCATAATAAAAGAGAGATAAAGGGACTTGTGTCCATGAAAAAACCTTGTCTCCCATTTCTACAACAAAGTACATAGGCAATGATTTTAAAACAATGAAGGTTCATTTTAAAGGTTCCAATCTGTGGGAAATTGGTCCTTGCTTCTGGGCCAGTGATGAGACAGCATACATGATGAGGTAGCATGTGATAGAGCATAGCTGATTAACCTCCTGCCCATGTGAGAAAGACGGAGGAAGAGAAAAGTGTCCCACAGTCCATTTAAGGAGTTCATACCTCACATTAGTTCCAAATTCTTATTCCCACTACTCCCCAAGAGTTGATCCCTGGGAAACAGTACCTTGAAATGCTTATCCCTTTTGGAGAAGTTTTGGATACAAAGTGTAACTATGATGTAACCAGAAGAGAAAGCTGAGAACAGTTTCTGTAAGATCTGGAATGAGGCAAAACGCCTGCTTTCCTCTGTTAGGATCAGCATACTCCTGAGATTCTTAGTAAAAATTTAAAGTTACTCAATATTAGAGGGAAATGTAAAATTACATTGAGGTGACATGATTCTATAGATAAGAAATAATCTACTCAGAAACTGTTGAATGGAACTATTAAATTCAAGGAAGTTGCAAAATCAGAATACAAAATTCTATGTCATTGTAGATATGACAGTGACCTAAACAGGAAATTTCGAAGAAGTAATACCACTTACAAGTGTGATAATAAATATGCAGATATTAAAGAGATGAAAAATGACATGAAAATTATGAAACTGATAAATTTAAAGTTGGGGATCCAAAGACATATAAATTCAGGGGTTGGAAGAGTTTAAATTTTTAAATGACTGTACCACCCTAAGCAACCTCCATAGTCAAAACAGGTTTTCCCAGAACTCTAATGGCAATGTCTAAATACATTTTTCACGTGGAACCAATAATATCTTTATTAATATCATTATATCCAACGCAATTGAGCAAGAAGAAAGCTGGAAGTACTTACACTCTCAGATTTGAATTACATTTGAAAGCTATAGTATAACACCATGCTTTGGCACAAAATCAAACAATGACAAAAGGAACAAAGTGGTGAGCTCAGAACTAAACCACGCAGAATTGGTTAGTCTTCAGCAAAGATGTCAAGAATTGAAAATGGAGAATCAGCTCTGAAAATTAGAGTGTGGCAAGCTGTATTAAATTCAGATACAAAATAAAATTAGAACCTATTCTATTTACAGAAATCAACTCAAAACTAAGAGTTTCAGAAGAAAATATAAAGTTTCTTGAAATTGAACTGCTTTGCAACAGATTGATACACTCAACACACAAGCAATAAGTGCAAAAATAAATATGAAAAGTCAGCACAATGAAAAATGAGAATCACCTAAAAGCACAAAATATTCAGACTATTTTATAATCTAATAGTCCCAACTTGGGTTATATATATATGCAGAATAAATCAGGATCACAGAGTTCTGCTTACGTCCTTCACTATATTATGATAGCAAAGGGATGAGGTCACCAAACTATGTGCCCATCAATAGAAGAAATACATACATATATTTCAATATGTATTATTTCAATATATTCTACATATTATATATGTAATATATGTTTTACACCTATTAATAGGTAGAGTAATATATATTCTACATCTATTTAAATTCTGCATATTTCAATATATATTTATTTAATATATAATTACATATATTGTATAAAATACATACAAATCTGTTTATTTGTATAAAACTGATTGTATTATATAGTATTTAACCTTTAACAAGAAGCCTTGCCATTTCTGACCTCATAAATGATGAGAAATAAGACAGAAAAATGCTGAATGATCTCAGATATCGGCATCCAAAATGGTTAAACTCAAAAGGAGAACGTCAGAGAGTGATTGACATAGGTTAGAAGAGGTGGATGATAGAGATCAAAGGGTACACAGGTTCAGCCATACAGATGAGTACATTTTGGACATTAATGCACAGCCTTGTTATGATAATCTGTTATCTAATATTTGCTAAGAAATTATAAAGTTCAACATAAATAGGTTAACAATGTATAGATAGTTTATTATTTAACTTGATTTATATGCTCATATATGGTGTATGCCTATACATCTAAAATACTGTAATTCTATGTTAACTGATCTCATTTGTTCAACAAGAATAAGAAAGTACATGTTGCTATATTAGATTACTTCAATGAAAGTGCTAAACGTGAGCCTCAATATAGTAGTTTAAAGTCTAAGAAATTAAGAAAATTATTCTAAATATTAATGTGGGACAGAAAACTTAAAGTGGTAGTATAATATCTGAGAGTTGACCTATGATTTACATACTCTGTGTGGACTCTTCTCTCATGGGCAATTTTCTTCATCTCTATATTCCCAGTTCCACAAATTGGTCATATCTTAATATATACAAACTGAATTATGAATGCATCTCTTTCCATCTAGTCAATTTTGTCAGGCCTTTTACCCTTTATTCCATGGCTCAGTAAAATGACTACATAAAAGACAAAAATATATGAAGGACCAATCATAGTCATGCAAAGCCTAATTCCACCTGGATTTGAGATAAGAAATCCTGACAAAAGCTATCATCCAGTCCATCTATGTGTGTATGTTTCTATTCCAAGAGAGAAATGGAAAAGATAAAGGGAAAACCTTGGTTGAAGACTGTATTACCAAACAAGAAAGCAATAGTCCCTCTTTTTCAGAGAGCCGTTTCTACAGGTTTGTTTGTTTTCAGAAGGATAGACTTCCATTGTTTTATAGAGTTTTCATAGTATGCCTTGGTTTGTTTTGACTTTTCCACTCATTGCTTGGCAAATCAAGATTCTCAGAGCTCATTTAAGGAATGCCAGCTGCTAAACCTTTGTTGCAAGAGGTGTTAAAGTAAGTCCAGTGGTTGGCAGCAGACCCAGGAACGGGGGTGGGGGGGTGGGGTGGGGGAGGTGGGGCTTGGGATTGTTGGAAGAATTTTATATCCCAATGGAATTTAACTCCCTTCCATAAAATGCAAATTTTTTAGTTCCTGGAATGAAACTGAAAGTGACTTCCTTCCCAAGTGTGTAGTTTATCTTTGTTCACTTAAAATACAGTTCATTTTTTTCCTTTATTGAAAATAGATATTTTGATTCCCTGGGAATTCAGGCCACTCTAACCAGGGAAGTAAGTAGTCTAAAAGCTGATCTTTATTTCTTCCTTCCTCAAATCCATTCCTTCAGTTTCATTCCCAGTTCTGTAGCAGACCACCTGCTGCATATGTCTTTCCTCCTTACCCCCATCTCTAGTGGATCACAAAGATCTTTATCTCAAAACTTTCCCCACAACTCTTCCAATTAACCCAGTTCCCAACTCCAGGAGACATTCTCTGGGAACCCACTGGCCACTCAGTTCAGGGAAATAGGTAACCCAACTGTGTATCTTCACCTTTCCCTCCACCCCTCCAAATCCAGTCTGCCCAGTCTCAACTAGTTTATAACAGATCACCTGCTGCAATCCCCCTCTTCTCGCTGCCCCATTCTCTAGGAGATCAGGCATATCTTCTCTTATCTTCCTTCCCCCAATTCCAGCCACCGATGATAGGCAGCCAAATTAAAAGTCTAAAAAAGGCAGGTTTATTTAGGAATGGGCTCCTGGCTGAGTTCTTCAATCTCAGGAGATGAAAATGGAAGAAATCGCAGGCAGATTATGACTTGGGAGCCTTTTATAAACTGGGGATGGGGGGGGCACTTGGATGGCTTATGACTTCAGGTGAAGGAGTTGGGTCACCTGTCAGATATGTCAAGAATGCAGGACTTGGCTTTTTTGCACCTTTTCTGCTCAGAGCCTTTCTGAGTAGGTGGAATTGGAGGAAGTGGGAGGAAATGGAATTTGCTGGACCATATGAGGGAGGAAGCAAGCCAGGGACTCCAACTGAAGACCCAACTCTAGCAGACATTCCCTGGGAATCCAGCAGTCAAGCCTGCAAAAGAAGCAAGTAGGCCAGTAGGCATGTAGGCAAACTTCAAATTTTCATTTTCCTTCTCTTCTCCAAATTCAACTCCCCAGTCTCAATCCCTGTTTTGTAGCAGACAACCTCTTGTGGTCCCTCCCCAATCTCTGTCCCCATTCTCAGGGAACTAATCAGATCCTGGTGGAGCATCCTGCTCTTTCTCCATCCTTATTAAGGATCAGCTTCTAATGCCTAGAAACACATTTTACCTGTAACCTCCAGTTGTCACACTTTTCAGGATCCCAGAATTCCCTAGCAGGAAATACACAGCCACCATGTTCTCTTAAGAATGATAGAGTGTGGGGCAATGGGCTACGCACAGACAGCCTTGTTTCCTGTTGAGGCTAGATCTTGAACCCCGGAACCCGGTAGAGGTATTTCACTTACATAGGATGGAAGGAGTTCTCTCATGTCTTCCGGACCCTGGCTCCTTGTCGGAGTTACTGCCCCCACAACCCCCACAGGAGAGGCGTGGCTACCAGCCACTTATGAATAGCACCAAGCCGTCCCACATGCAATAAGGTTTCCCCCAAACCCTCAGTCCAAGCCAATGAGAGGTGCCTGCTGTCAAACCCTGAATCACCCCAGAACTGTATATAAAGCCATGCAGGGAATTATTCGAGAACTATTCCTTTGTCCGAGCCTTTTGTTCCACGAGCTATATGTAACACTTGGGAAGACATCTTCTCTCCCGAAGAGTCACCGGAGGTATGGCCACACTGTATTGTAGGCTTTTCCCCAGCCCAGCCTGACCCGACTAAGTTCAGAGAGGCTCCGTTACTGAGTGACCTGGAAAGCATGGCAGAGACTTCCTCTCCCTGCCTGCACTCATTTTCCTTCCCTGGAGCCTTCCCACCTGGCCTGGACAGAGATCTCCATGGAAAACCTCTGGTACCCAGGCCCACAATAGAGGGCAACAGAAAGAAAGGAACAAAATAACCACTCAAGAAAGGCAAGACCAGATAGTAGAACCTAGAACTGAATTTTCTCAAACCCAGATAGATGCTTGGATTGAGTATGAAAACACAATCAAACAGCCAGGACAATGTCTCCACTAGAGCCCAGAAATCCTACTACAATAGGGTGTGAGAGTCCCAACATAGCTGAAGCATAAACGACATTAAAATATCCTTTATGATGATGCTAGAGGTCCTTAAGTAGGAGAAATGAATAAATCAAAAAACACACACAAAAAAACAAAAAACAAAAAAACAGTTCAAGACTTGAGAGTAGAAATAGAATCAATAAACTCAAACTGAGGGAAATCTGGAATGAAAAATTTGGAAACCAACAGGAATCTCAGAGGACAGTCTTACCAACAAAACACAAGAGATGAATTTTAGGCATTGAAAACAATAGAAGAAATAGAAACCTTTGTCAAAGAAAATGTTAAATCTAAAAATATCCTGACACAAAATGTTTATTCAGGAAATCTGGGGCACTATGAAAAGACCAAATCTAAGAATAATAGAAATAGAGGAAGAAAAGGATGGTCAAAGGCTCAAAACTATTTTCTTCTATGACTGTTCCAGAAAATAAAGTACTATTGGCACATAATAGTCAAACACTAAACACACAGAACAAAGAAAGATTATTAAAAGCCCCAAGGGGATAAGACCAGAACTGTTAGAATAACAATTGATTTCTCATTGGAGACTCTAACATACAGAAATGCCAGATAGATGTTATACAGACTCAGAGAGACCACAGATGCCACCCCAGCAAAACTAGTGATCACAATAGATTGAGAAAATAAAACATTCTATAAAAACAAAATTTAAATAATATCTATAAATAAATCTAGCACAACAGGAGGTGCTAGAAGTAAAACTCCAACCTAGAGAGGTTAACCACACCCAAGAAAACAAAATGAATAATCCCAGACCAGCAACAATAAAATAGTAACCAACAAATACTGCTATTGATGATCTCTCAATATCAATGGTCTCAATTCCTCTATTAAATGATATAGACTAACAGAATAAATGTGAACACATGATCTATCTTTCTATTGCATCCAAGTGGCATACCACATCAAGGATAAACACCTGAGAGTAAAAGGATGGAAAAATATATTCCAATGAAATGGACATAAGAAACAAACTGTTGCAGCCATTTTAATGTATAATAGACTTCAAAACAAAACTTATCAGGGTAAGGAAGGATATAATACTAATTAAAGAAAAATAAATACACCAAGAGGGCATTGTCATTATTAACACCTGTATGCCAAACAGAAAAGCACTCAAGCTTATAAAAGAAACACTATTACAGTAAAAATTCATATTGATCTTCACATGGTGATAATAGGAGACTTCAATGCCTCACTCTCACCAATAGACAGGTCATCCAGACAAAACTAAGCAGAAAACTGCTGGTGTTAGTATACATTATAACTCAAATGGACCTAGTGTATTTTAAAAACATTTCACCAGAATACAAAAGAACATGTCTTCTCCTCAGCAGATGATGGAACTTTTTACAAAATTGACTACATACTCAGACACAAAAGCAAGGCTCATCAGATACAAGGAACTTGAGACAGCACTTTGCATCCTGTCTGACCACCATAGATTACAGCTGGATATCAACAATACAAACAGAAAGTTTACAAATTCATGTAGACTGGACAAATCACTATTGAATGAAAAATGGTCAAGAAAGAAATTAAAGACTTTCTAGAATTAAATGAAAATGAATACACAAGATACCCAAGCTCATGGGACACAGTGAAGGTAGCTATTAAATGCAAGTTCATAGCACTAAGTGCCTACACTGAAATAAAAGTGGGGAGATCTCATATTAGCAACTTAACAGCACAACTAAAATTTGTACAAGAAATCACATCTAAAAGAAGTAGACAGCAAGACATAAACAGAAATAAACACAGGACTGAAATTAATAAAATTCAAACAAACAATCAATGAAACAAAGAGTTGGTTCTTTGAGAAAATTGAGGAGATTGATATATCCTATTCCAAATTAAAAGGCAGAAGATACAAATCAAAAAATTAGAGGTTAAGTGGGGGGAGGGGCACACAACTGACAATGAAAAAAATTCAGAGAATCATAAGGGTATACTTTATTATTTTAAAATAATTCTATTTTATTTTTTTTTTTATTTTATTTATTTTTTATTTTCCTCCTTTCCCTTTCTCCCGCTTGCTCCAGCCCCACTTGCTCTGGCTCCCTGCTTGCTCTGACCCGCCCTGCCCCAGTACCCCATATCTACAGTATGTCCTCCATATTCTCTTGCCCTTACATGCCGGCTCTTGTTCTGCAGAGATTAATGAGCCCTGGCAGATGGGACTTTGTCCATTTAGGGCTGAGTGTTCCAAGCTCTTTCACTTTCTGCACAATGTCTGGCTGTGGGTCTTTATATTGGTTTCTGTCTACTAGAAGAGGAAACTTCTCTAATGTTGGTTGAACAAGGTACTGATGATCTATGAGAATATCAAACTGCCATTAGGAGTCATTTATTGCTATGTTCATTCAGTGGAACAGTAGTTTATAATTTTTTCATAAGTCCCTGACCTGTCTAATCTCAAGTTCTTGGCCCCAAAGTAGCCCCACTATGGGTTCCATCTTATGGAGTGTGCCTTAAGTTAAATCAGATATTAGTTGGTTACTCCCATAAGCTTTGTGCCACTATTGCATTAGATATTGTCACCATTGTATATAGAAAGGTTTGTAGCTGGGTTAGTATTTACACTTCTTCTCTGGTACCATACAAAGTACCTTTTATTACTATGAACACTAGTCTGTAGGGGTAAAGGCTCTAGATAGGCAACAGTTCAACTTCTCTGTGTTCAATGAGTTGTGTAGGTATTGTCTTCAGCAATAGGGCCTTACTGTCAGTTTATGGAAAGAAACCAGTATCCTTGGCGATTACCTAGGTTGTTTGGATTGTTCTTTTGGTCAATGACTCAATATGATGTAGCCCCAATCTCAGTACTGGAAGCTTCATTTGGTGACAAGAGAAGTCCAGTTGGGGCTCTGACTTCTCTACTACTTTGGCAATCATTTAGATTGCCTTCATATATGTATATATTTCTGAAAGTTTCTACTGTTTTAAAATTCATAATTGCTCCCAAATTGCTCTTAGTTTTAAATGTTGCTTCCTATTTTTCTTCCTTCACCCCTCTTCCTTCCCCATTCCCATTTGATCCATTTGAAACTGTATGGTGAAGAAAGAAGTGTGTGCTTATTTCTTTTATTCATTTACATACTATTTATACACCATGGAATACAATTTAAAGTTCTAAAACCAAGAATATCCAGTTTATATTTAGGGTCCCCATTTGTACTTGGCATTTGTATATATACTCTGACATTCTTACATACCAATGAGCTAAAGAAGACATGTATGTAATCTCAACCTTACAGAGTAGAAATTAAGGATCAAACTTCTGTGACTCATCAGTATAAGTCCAGACACTAAATGGCAAACTTTAAACTTTAACCTCAACTGTTTTCCTTCTTGTGCTTTAAATAGTAGAGCCAGTATCTCCTCAGGAAGAACATCAGTGGATTAAAATAGATGGGAGTTCATAGGAATATGTTAAAATCTAGGGCAAATTTCTAACATCTAAATGCTCAGGAGGGATCATGCCATCAACTAAGGAAGAAGAAATATATGTAAGGAATGTCACCAGAGACATATTTTTAACTGACTTGAGATTTCATAGAGAACATCACTGATAAAGGACATGGGTATTTCCTGGGACACTTAGTTGTCCTCCTCAGCTGAGTAACCACACAGTTGAGCATTGCTACATTTCTCTTGGTATATGAATAAAGGTTTGTTTTCATGGCTTTGATATTGTTCCGAAAAAAGAGAAAAGCCTTTCATGAAAGACAATATCATAGAACACAGGTTAAAAAATTGAAAATAGGTACATCTGTAACTTTAATTTTTTTCAAAACCTATTTTAAATGTTGGAATGATGGTTCTTAAATACTTTAACCTTCCCTTTAGCCCACTACCCACCACAGGTAGTGGGAAAGAAAGGATATGGGGGTGGAGGTAGGGAGGTGGATCTTTTTAGAAAGGTTCTTTGGAGCACCTCCCCTCTGTCTTGTTTGAGAATTGGCAGATCAGTTCATAGATTAGCTCAATTCACTTGCAAACAGTTCAGGAATACACTAGCAGTTCAGTTTGGTAGAGTAGGGATAGCAAACATGAATCAGCAGCGATAGCAATACCTAGCAGAGAGAGCCAGACTTCAGCCTCCCCTCGAGTCAGCAGTAGGGACCAAGAGGAAATCCTGGAGGAATGGCCCTCTCAGAGAAGTGAAGATCAGTGAAGACTCAAGGCCCACAAGCATTGCACAGCTGGCTCTAAAAGTATGCCTAGCTCAGGTTCCAGCATTGTCCACCAAGTCCTTTTTATAGCCTCCAAACATCACTTGTCTTTCACGAGTCTTGCCTTAGTTGATATCACTCTGCCAATCAGACTAAGTCTGAGGAAGTGGCAAGAAGCTGCCACACACCACCAGAAGTTTTTTGGTGTGATTTTTTTTTCCCTATGGAGTCCCAACAAATGCAACTCAACTATGTAATGTAATACATGCATGTATATTGATAACAAAGAATCCTTCATTGTGTGTCCTTTCACATTCTTGCTTTCTACTGTGTCTGCTTCAGCTAAATATTCATGTGTTTGCCCCAACAAAACAGCATCTAACTGAATTTCCAAAGAACCCTTAAGTTTCTACTTTATATACCTTTTGAGGCTTACAAATTCATCAAGGAAAAAAAATCCTCTGTAATAGTAGGTAAACCACTTACAACTTTGCAAAACCTAATTTTCATCTACTTATGAACCAGGGTATGAATATACCACTTTTAATTTTTTATAGAAGTATCAGTAAATAGTAAAATAGTAAATAATAGTCAGTAATAGCAAAAAGTAAAATATTTGTGGGCTTATTCTCACATTAAGGACTTATACTTTACTTGTGTAGATGCTTTGGGGAAAGGAAACTACAGTCTGAATAAATTCCACCTGTTGTAATAGCAGTACTATGGCCTCTAGGGATGAGGCCATAGAGTCAGCGTTTCCCCTGAATTTGTCACCGTTGTGCTTGTTAACCCTAATGCATGCATGTTCCAACTTGTAACATATATGTATGCATATGTGTATATACAAGCTTATATATGAAAATGTGAGAGAATTTATTGTTATACATGTGAATATATATTCATATATATTGAGATTTATTATAATATATATATATATATATATATATATATATATATATATATATATATATATGTGTGTGTGTGTGTGTGTGTGTGTGTGTGTGTGTGTGTATGTATATATTGCTTGCAGGCTGTGGTCTGAGTAGTCCAGCAATGGCTGTCTTCTAGTGGAAAGTCCAAGAGTCCAATAGTTGTTTGGAATAAGGTTAGATGTCTCAGCTAGTAATATATAGATATAGATATATATCAAAGAACTCTAACAGCAATGAAGGAATAAACTTGCCAGTGAAATTGAAGGTGAAAGTCAGTTATGTCAATTGATGTTTTGCCAAAGCAGACACATGTGCTGCAGGATTTTCTCTGTCCAATCACATTAGGGCAGTGAAAGGCCTGTGGTTGGACAGGAAAAGGGAGGCAGAGCTAGGAGTTGGGAAGATGGAGGTGTCGCAGGAGAAGAAGTGAGGAGAACCAAGATGTCTTTGGACATGTACCTGTGTGGCATTTTCTAGCCACAAATAGCTATGTTTTGACAAGGTTAGAAATATTGAGATAAAGCTTTTATCATTATCAATTGGTTTTAATATTATTGTATTGACATCTTGAAAATAGTAGTATTATATAAATCTGATTGGTTAATTAAATATTAAGAGTCTTGATTCTACTGGTTAATTAGGTGGTAATGTGGCAGATCATGGGGGTGTGGAGCATGGCATGGTAGTGAGATGAGCTGAAGAGGGTGGGCGCCAGCAAGATGGCTAGCAGAGGCCCTGTGGCCCTACAGGGCTGGAGAGTTGGTGGGCAGAGGGACCACTGAGTGAGACTCACTGGGCAGGAGCCCTTTGGCCCTGTGTGAGCACTGCCGCTTGGCAGTTGCCTTGCCAGTACCAGTGTGGGAACATGCTGGATCTCTTTTTTAATATTTCCCCAACACACATGAAGGAACGTTTTGCTGAAGCAGATACAAGTGAAAGGATGCTTTGCTAAAGCAAGCATGTAAAAGGACAAATGTGAAGGATTCTTCACTAAGAACACACATGTATTGGTTTGCCCTACATTGCCTTACTGAGCTCTGCTGTGGTAATGCCATAGAGAAAAATTTCCAAAGAACTTCTTGTAGGCTCCTACCTCTCTTTGCCCCTTCCAAGGACTTGGGCCAATTGACAGAATGATATCAACTGATACTGACTCATGTGGAGTTTTGTTAAGACAGACTCATGTGGTGAGGCAAGACCCGTGGGAGGACACATGATATTTGGGGGTATATAAATAGGACTCAACGGACAGTGATGTAGTCTTGCATAGCTAGCTTTGCAATGCTTCTTTGGTCTCTGAGAGAGGCACAGCAGAGAACTTCTGGTGTCCCTCCTGGTCTTGGTTGCTCCTGTTGACTCATGCCGATTTGGTGGAGGCCTGACTGTTTCTGATAGGTCATGCCACCACTGCTGATTCATGTTTGCTATCCCAACACTACTGGACTGCTGGTATATTCATGTAGTGTTTGCAAGTGAATTGAGCTGCCACTGCTCATTCCTGTGAACTGAAATGCTGATTTCCTGACAATGCAGTAAAGAACAATTTCTAAACAGGTCCACTTTCCCATATCCTAATAACCTTTCTTTTCTGCTACTTCTGGTGGGTGGTGGGCTAGAAGAGAGGTTAAAGCATTTAAGAACGTATGTTCTTAAATGTTTGTAAAAACAGCTTACAATCACCAGAAGATGTAGCCCAGATTTAGAGTGGCTCTTCCCACCTCAAATGATCCAGTCCAGAAAAATCCTTCACAGGGGCACTCAACGGCTTGGATTTTAGTTAATTCCAGAGGTAGCCAAGTTGATAGCCAAGAATAGACATTTCAGGAGTTTAGGACAATTATGTTTCATAAGAGCAACTATAGTTCTGATGTGGAGAGTCCTGGAGACAGCAGCGGGATATCATTGTTCACATGAACTGACACTGGAATTTGTGGTCCAGAGGACTGTGTCTAGGTCACTTTAGTGACTGTGACTTATCAATCCTCATTACTGGAAGATTATAGTGTGTGTATACATGTGTGTATGTATGTGAGTGCATGTACATGTATTATACTCAGCTATCAGTGGCCAGAAAAGCACAGAATGTATGTGGCTTCTGAAGTCAGCTGATGAATAAATCAAATCTTCATTCAACCCTTTAACTGCATGTTCTCAAAGAAATGTCTTTGAGTCTCAGTTTTATGTGTAAAATAAGAATGTTACCACCCCTTTAAGATTCCTCATCAATTACTAAGTGCTTAAAACAATGCTGGGCCCCTGCTAAGAGCTATAGAAAGGGCATTTATCACCACCATCACCACCACCATCACCACCACCACCACTACCACCACCCTCATCACTACCACCAACACCACTATCATCATCATCAAACCGGCAATTTATTAGATTCATTTAAAATGCTATTTTAAAATAATCTCTTACTATTTTTCCTCCCAGAATTCACAAATAAATTATGTTACTAAATAGAAAATTATTTTGTAAGGGAATTCACCATATCACAGAACACGGATATGTTAAAAATATTTAAAAATTTCCCAAAGAATACAAGCAAAACAACTATGCTTTCCCTGTTATCTTCTGTGTCCGGCAGTGACTCACATATGATCCATTCTGACAGTTGTCCTGCATAAGGAGTGGATGTTGGCATGGGGGCTGCATAGTTTGGAGGGGTTTTCTTGAAGATCTTAAAAAAAAAAAAAAACAGTCAAAATCATCTTGGCTCTATTGGAACCCAGAGGAGAACTGTGTTTTGTTGTTGGTTTTTTGTTGTTGATTATTTGGTTGTTTGATTTTTTTGTGCCAAAAAAAAGGAAAGATGCCCATTTTTGAGTTACAAAGTATTTTCAAGTGTTTATGTTGGGAACATGGGACAAAGAGAACATTTGACTCTAGTGGATTTTTAACCTATCAGACACTGAGTGCCTTGGAAGGCCTATGTCTACTTAAAGTTTATAGTTTACAACACCTTAGCTTTTATACAGTCTGCGCATTCATTACTCATAATTGTGACAGAGTACCTGATAAGAAGAGACTTAAGGGAAAGAGATTTTAATTGGGTAACACTTCTAGGGCACACAGTCCATTATGGTGGAGAAACAGGGTGGCAAAAGCTAGAGGTTGCTGGCCACAGTTTACAAATGTTCATGTCTATAACATTTGCACTTTGTATTTTTTCTGAAAAACATCTTTGGGCATTTAAACCATGCCATCTCACCTGAGTGATAGAGAAAGCCTCCATCAGTCCAAAAGACTCCACTTCCCCACATCACCAGCATGTAGCTACCTGTAACTTGTAAATGCGCTAGTGGATAGCTCCACATCCATACCAGCAAAGGAGGCCCTGGTTAAACCCAGTGAATCACAAAACAAGAGATAAAATAGTGGGAAGGGAGCTTGTTGGGAGAGGTAAGGAGCATTAGGGAGGTGGCTAAGGAATGGGACTGAATATGACCAGAATGTATTATGCAACTGTATGAAATTTTCAAAGAATAGTTTTATAAAGGTTAAAAACCATGGGTATATATAGCATAAGCAATACATGTTGAAAATGTTTAAGTGGATACTTTAGGCGAGGACCACCGTTTCCTTAACGAATGAAGGAATCAGATAGTCAGCTCTTCATCTTAAAGGATGATTTTTATCAGAGAGAGGGGCAGAGTTTTAGAGTCTGCTTGGAGTCACAAAGAAACACAGTGTATTCAGAAACTGAGAAAGCAGAGTAAGGTTAGAGGACAAAGGCAATGGTGATGCTGGGTCTGAGGCAGGGTTGAAATGTATGCTGGACTCCACCCAAATCTTTTACTTTGATGCTTATAACATTTGAAGTTTGAATATTTTTGCAGAAATATCTTTGAACATTTAAACAATGCTATTTAATTCTCATAGTATTATTCAGGTGTACCTGAATCCCAAAGAGGAAAGTAAAGTCTAGGTTAGAAGTTTTGTGGTTTGTGAACATAGGTGAAAAGTTGATTCCTTATCTGAAATTTCATAGGAAGAAAAATATCAAAGAGTATTCACAATCAGTATAGCTTTTGACTGAATGGAACTTCCAAAATCTCTTGTACGATGTACTTCCAGAATTGACTCTTAATCTATCTTTAAAAAAATTCTAAAGGAAAAATAAAGTTAAAGCCTAAATTTAATTTAAAAAAATCTAAAGAAATAAAAAGTCTTAAATTTCAAGTGCACTTTTGAGAATATTGGTAATATAAAAAGTATTTTATGGCAATAAACCCTGAAATTATTGCCAGAGATTTTTTAGCTTAAACCCTTAGGCTTTAGATAGCTTTTAATGTTTGGTATAAACTTTTTTTTTCTTTCAAGAAGAAAAAGAACGGCATGCCTGATTCTTGTCACAGTATTATCTATAAGCTTCCCTGTATTTTTAGTGGACAGAACATATTGTTCACTGTGTATACCCTGATACCTTTAGGTTTGCAGTCTTCTTGTTTGGCCCAAAACTGAAATCATATAAATAATAGGCACCATTTCTTAGACCTCAAAAATTAGTAAATATTTCTTTTGATAAAGAAATTTTTGTGTTAGTATTTTCTGAATAAATATTTAGTCTTCAGTTAACGGAGGAACTTCATGGTGCAGCTTCCATGAGGCCATTAGTCATGATGCATATTCTAGTAATGGGTGCTGAAGATGTGCATGATGCTCTGACGATGGAGAAGACAGGGCTTCAGAATGACTGAGATGCGTCTATAGCAAGTGTTTTCAATGACCTAAAAGTCTACTTGTAAAGAATTTATTAAGTGAGCTTCCAAGGAAGACGAGAGATTAGAACTCTCACTGGTGTAACCAGCTTCTGTCCCTACAAACCATGATAGCTATGAATGAAGTATCAAGCCAGGTGAGATCTGTGCAAGTAAGCAGTCAGGGGTAACTGGGAACTGGTGTGTGGAACCCAACACAGTGGTGGAAACTGTTGAGAAGTGCCTCTCTTACATGTCTTCACAGCAGAGCTGCAGAACAGTCAGCTCAACCACCAAAGATGGATACCCAATTGGTGGGACTACCTGGGAGATGAAACTTTGAAGCAGAGCATGGATGTGGCTGATGTCCCTAGAAAGCACCTGACAATGGCTTATACTCTCTCATCCCCACTACACCAGGAGCACAGAACATAATGAAGAAAAGCTATAAGCTCTGAGCTGTGGAACCAAGGGCCCTCTACACCTCTGTATGAGCATAAAGCAAGAGGCCTTGAATATGATAATGGGAAGTTGGGGCAGTCTTCCTTCTAAGGCTATTGCACAGGTCAGCAAGAACCCTCTACAAGGGCTTTCTCCCTCTCCTTCAGTGGGGCTGAACTAGACTAAGTTGGGAACTGAGAGTTAGACTGTTGAGTCAATGCAGTCCTGACACAAACAACCCAAAGAGTGACCAGTCTAAGCTCCTCTGGGGCAATATGTATCCCAAATCTGGTGTAGATGGTTTGAGGTGAAATGTAAACTTATATGCATATGTCTATCAGCACAGTTCACTACTTAAAACATCACACAAAGAGAAGAAAACACAGGGAGAGAAGGTAAAACCCTATCCCACCGTGGAAGAAATGTTGATTGATATAACTTTTAAATTCTAATATACTTGCCCTTCTTTTTAATGTTTAAAATGATATATAACAAATATAGCATGTAATATAAATTTATAAGTAATATATTTATGAAATGTAATATATAATATACAAATAATACATAATATAATAATAAATACATATACAATTATATATACAAATGTGTTTCATTTTAGAATCTTTAATCTTGCAGAAATATCTTGCAGTAGTCTTGAATTAGTGTATATGTTGCCCCCTTAGGGTGTATTGTGATGATGGGTCTGTCTGGTTCCCCCATATTTCTACTGAGTACTCTTGTGACAGACACATGTTCTGGAGAGGTGTGACATACACTCATCTATTTACCCTGCAAAGGTAACTAAGGACAGACCAAAGTCCAGCTTGATGAACTAATGACTTTTATTGGGGTTACTTATAGGAGTATGGACTGCAGGTTGCTTACAAGAGCAGAAGTGACTCAAAAAAACTGCTGCACCTAGTGGCAGAAGCCATGCAAGAGATGCTGCAGTGGTCAGGTGAGCTTTCTGGAGATGGTCCACTCTGTTGGGCATTTTTCGTGCATATCTATATAAAGCTGACTTCCATAAAATAATATTGTTTAGATGAATTAATGATTTTACAGAATTCCCGATTTGATTTAAATACTTTTAGGAAGTTAGGGTAACTGATAGGAAGTTTAAGGAGATCATTTAAGTTATAATAAAGTTAGCATTAAGAATAGAATGTGCTCTCTCCTTTGTAGTGAGAATAAATCAGAAGTGGAGTACAGTGGGTTTTTATGTGTTACAAGCATGTAATTGTACTAGGAAGAGAAAAATAGGCCTGGGACAAGTGAGTAATCAAAGAAAACATTCTAGGTTGGGTCTGAGTTACTGTATCTTGTGATTTAGGAATGTGGCCATAGGTTTCAGTGTGCAACATAAGAAGACATGGTTATAAATAAAGAGTAAATAATTCTCTTATAAGAGTAGAAAATAGTTGATTATGTAGTTTAACTGAACAAGACTTCAAAAATAAAGTAGATAGGATATATTTTGATAGGTATATGTTTCAAAAAAACACACAATCAACAGTTCTGTTGTAATTTCCTCTTGTGTAATCATTTTATTCTGTTTTTGAAGAATATTTTTTCATGGTGATTGTTTTTAGAGAATGTGTAACTTGTGGCTATGAGATAATCTTTTCCTTACATAGAGAACTTTGTCTTAGATGGTATAAAAAGTCCAAGAGGAAAAAATAAAGTTGTTGTAGCTTGCTTCCTCCAAATATGTGTGTGTGTGTGTGTGTGTGTGTATGCACACATATGTGAAAATTATTGGAGCCTGTTCATTGGAGCTTTATTCCATCCACCCAATGTGTATATATGTTTATGTGTATATGTGTGTAGGTGCATATGTATATAAAGTTGGTTTGAGCTTAGTTCCATCCACTCAATGTATAAATATGTATGTGTGTGTATGTATGTATGTGTGTATGTATGTATAGCTTCATCAGTGTGTGTGTGTGTGTGTGTGTGTGTGTGTGTGTGTGTGTGTGT
>NC_034595.1:62520088-62543976 GCF_900095145.1 Mus pahari
TTCTCAACCTAATGCTGTGACCCTTTAATACAGTTGCTCATGTTATGGTGACCCCCCAACCATAAAATTATTTTCATTGCTACTTCCTAATTTTGATATCATTATGAATCATAATGTAAATATCTCATATGCAAGATATCTGATATACAACCCCAGTGAAAGGGTTTGGCCCCAAAGGCATCACAACCTACAGATTGAGAACCACTGCCTTAGAACATCCTCTTGCTTCACCTCCTTATAAACATTACATCCTAAGATACCCTCTCAGTTCACTTTCCCTTTACATCCTATGTCTTAGGATATTTCCCTTCAAAAGGGAAGGCTTAACCTTTTAGGAAACTGCTATACAGCTGTATTATTTCTATTCTTTCTACACACAATATTTATTGGTGAGGGTTCTCTTGAAAAGCAGAATTGACAAATGAAGAGTACAAAGGTGTTTATTAGATTGGTTTACATAATATAAGTTGAGTAGTCTAAAAGTGTCTGCATTCCAGGAGACCAAGAACCCAGGAACCACTCAGTCCACAAGGCTGGGTGCATTGCCAGTGTCCATCTGGTTTTGAAGGACTTCTGGGTTGCTGATGATATTCAGTTCATGATGGAAGGCAAAGAAACTAGATTCTAATGTCAACAAAGGATGGCAGCAGCAATGGTGACAACAAAGCAGATGCACTCACAAACAAGGAACAAATTTGGGCAGGCCAAAGCAGCCCTGCTCTTGCTTAGACCTCTATCTGCGATGCTATCAGAAGGTGCAGTGAAATCTGGGTAGAGTCTTTCTGTACTAATTAATCCTTTCAGTAATTACATTCACATGTCTTCATAGTGAAAGTAATACTATGAGGGAAATTCATAGCTGTAACTACTCATGTATATATATTTTTAATTGTTTTATTTACATTCCAAATGCTGCCCCTTCCCAGTCCCCCCTCTAAGGATTTTTCACCCCATCACCCTCCCCTTTGCCTCTGAGAGGGTGCCCCCCCCACTCCACCCACCCCCTCACCCAATCTCCAACCTCAAACCCTACCCATCCCTCTTCATAGAGCATCAAGTTTTTACAGGATTAGGCACATCTCCCACCTAGGCCAGACAAGGTAGTCCTCTGCTACATATGTGTTGGGTACCATGGACCAGCCCATGTATGTTCTTTGGTTGGTGGCTTAGACTCTGGGAGATCCCAGGGGTCCAGGTTAACTGATACTGTGGGTCTTCCTATGCTACTGTCATCATCTTGAGCTCCTTCAATCCTTCTTTTAACTCTTTCATAGGGGTCCCCTACCTCAGTCCAATGGTTGGCTGTAAGTATCTGCATCTGTTTCAGGCTGCCTCCTCCTCAGGCTAGGGAACATTCTAGAGCTCTGAGTCACATGCTTTCCTCTCCTTGGTACTCTTCAAGTGAATGTTGATACTGGAGTTTGTGGAGCACCAGACATCACACAGGGCTTCTCAGAGAACTCCAGCAGCTCAGGTAGCCAAACAGAACTGATCGTCTTCATAAGAACACATTAACTGGAAAAATGGAGGAATTATGCTGGTAGAGTCTCTCAGAGGACATCCATGTTTCTGTCATGCAGGAGCCTTTTGGTGTCTGGGTCACCTCATGCAGGATGATATTTTCTAGTTCCATCCTATTTGCCTATAAAATTCATGATGTTCTCATTCTTAATAACTGAGTTTCCACTGTGTAAATGAATCACATTTACTGTATTCATTTTTCGGTTCAGGGAATCTGGGTTGTTTCCAGCTTCTGGCTATTATGAGTAAGGCTGCTATGAACATAGTGGAGCACATGTCTTTGTGGTATGATGGACTATTTTTTTGGTATATTCCCAGGAGCAGTATAGCTGCATTTTCAGGTAGAACTAATTTCCAATTTTCTAAGGAAATGCCAGATTGATTTCTAGAATGGTTGTACTAGTTTGCAATCCCACCAGCAATGGAGGAAAAACATAAACCTTAGGGGATCCTAAATAAACAACTTAATGATGTATTTTAGTTCCTCAGAAAACAAGAACAAACCAAATCTCAAGGTGAGTAACATAAAAGGAACAATCAAAGTCAGTGCAGTAAACAGTAAACATGAAAACAAACAAAAAACAGTGGACGTAATTAGGAGATATTTTAAAATATTTTTTGCAAAATTCTATATATTGTTACAAAATCTAGTTTTCTTTTTGCAGATATTGTATCCTACCATTTTAATGTAATATTCATTTTCATATATTCTTCATATTTTTGAAATAATACGAGAATTTTGCCTTGGCTCTCTGCTATTGCCTTGATATAGCACAACATAATTTAACAGTTAATAATTTTTGGCTATTAGGTTGTTTCCTAGTTCCTTTAGTATATGTTTAAACTTGTAAGTGCAGGTTACATGACCAGCTTATGTAGTGTTCATGCTGTAAGTGCTGACAGAAGGGTGGCTCTTCCTTGTTTGTTTGTTCCAGAACTTTCTACTGTTTACATACATTCCAGCCTCAATACCATCTTCAGAAGCTTTATTTGCCTCATGTTTCTTTTCTGGTTTGGATAAGTCTTAAATATAAAAAATCCATCTGGGGAGCATATTGCATAGGCACATTGAAGGCTAGAAACTCATTTTTAATTAAAACTTTATTCGGCACTCACAGTTCACTTTGTCCTGCTTTTATTATGAAACACTTCAGTCTTCTCCCCAAAACACATATGTCTGGAGCATTTCAAGATGTTCCTTGTTGTTCGTGTGGGACTAGTTTCTGTGTGCTGTCAGTTCACTGCCATATGTCCCGGCTGTTCATTTTGTTTCCTTCCTGGCGTTTATGGAGGCAGCATCTTACATGCGATGAAAGTTCATCTTGTTCCAGCCTCATTTGCAAAACGTATCAGGTTGTGGGAAAGCAGAGTGGAGACGGCAGAACACTTTTGTATTAGGTGTTCAGGGATCGGGGAGAGGGTATGGACTTTTAGAAGCTCCAATGTGTGTGTGGAATGTGTCAAATGACACCTCAGTTCTTGGTTATGATGAGGTCACTATTTGGTGATTTTTAATCACAACACAGGTAGTAGAAATTGCAGTTCTTTAATATAACTATTAAAGTCCAGGCTGAGGCTTGGGAGGGTTTAAGAATTGATCACCCCTGTGTTCTCGGCAATGACACATCTCTCAAATTCTCTGAAAGTCTCTACATGATTGCCCACACCATCACAGATGTTTTTGAGAAAAGCTGTTATGCCTCAGGGAGAATTAAGAGTTGAGCTAGATGAAAAGCAGTGATGTTTCTGTTAATCTGGATTGGAAAATGCAGTTCTAGCTACATTAGAAAATGGCTTTCTTGCCTTTGAAGATAAATATTAGTCAGAACAGGCTTTGTACTCTGTGTAATATCAATTCATAAAGCACCAAACTGTTAAGTGATGTCTAATGAGTGAAGTCTTATTATCTTAAATTATCAAATAGTTATATTTTAACTTGTTCTAGCAATTAATTCAACCTGGTCCCCTGAAATATACTGAGCATATTTTATGTTTTCAGATTTATTAAAATATTGTTGAAAATTGCATATATTTGAGGCCTGTCATGTGATTCTGTGCAGTCACTAGACAATTCCGGCTTGCCAGTGTGGACAGCAGTTGTTGGACTAGAGAAGAGGTCTTTATATCTGTGGTGTGGCCTCCTCTAAGCTAGCTTGTGAAGTGGAAACTTAAGGGTTCTTTGGAAAGTATTGGATGGTGTTTTTCTGGTGAAAACACCTGAGGGAACATTTCGCTGAAGCAGACACAGGTGAATGGATGTTCTGCCAAAGGAAGCATGTGAAAAGACACTTGATGAAGGATTCTTGGATAACCACCTGCATAAGTCGGTCAGCCTTACTTTGCATAGCTGAGCTGCATTTTTCAGGACTCCATTGAGAGATACCACTCCAAAAAAATCTTCTGGCAGTGTGCAGGTGGCTTCTTGCCACTTCTGCAGACTCAAGCTGATTGGCGGAGTGATGTCAGCTGAGACAGACACACATGCTGGACAAGACACATGGAGGAAGGACCAGTAATGTTTGGAGGCCATATAAATAGGACTCCACAGACAGTGAAGGAGCTGAGCTTGGCTTGCTTGCATAGCTAAATGTTTCTTGTCTTGAATCTCTGCTGATTATTGCTTTGCTGAGAGACACAACTGAGAACTGTTGGCCCTGGGCCCTCCTGCTGACTTATGCCAATTTGTCTGAGGCCTGATTATCTCTGCTAGGCTGTATTACTTCTGCTGCTAACCTGACATGACTGAAGTGGACTGACTGCTGGTGTATCTCTGAAGTGTTTGCCAGTAGACTGAACTGCTGTTGCTGACCAGATAGCTGAACTGCTGATTTCCAGATAATAAAGATAGGATCTGCTCCAAAGATCCATTTCTAAACAGGTACACGTCCCCATATCCTGAGCTAAAAAAGAGTTTAAAGCATTTAAGAACCTTCATTAAAAGCAGAGTTTTGAAAAATTGAAGTTATAAGCTTGTCTCAATTTGGTTCTTTTATCTTTTTTTTTTTTTTCTGGTGTTTTGGTGTTCGTCTTTCCCTTTCAGAACTTGACTTTGCTCTCCAGATTATCTAGGTATGATATAGAGGATCCTCAGAGTCTGGTTGTTATTCCAGTCCTGTCTATCTGGCCAATGATTCTTGAATTCTTTTATCTTACAGCTGTGTGGGAGGAGTAGAGACGGACTTCCTCAGAACCTTCAAATTTCTACAGACAGTATGTATTGTTGGCTAACTGGTCTCCTCCTCCCTTCCCTGATCTGAAAAAGAGGAAATAATGTTTAACTATAGGGTTACTATAGTCGCCACTGTGAGAGCCTCATTCTTACTGTGCACCAAGGCCTTCATACCATGGCAAGGATAAAACATGGCTGCTGTGCAGTGAGTGCCTGGTGGATACCGACCTCTGTTTCTCATACAGCTCTAACTATAACTTATTAATTCATTTGAAATTTCTTTTATTTATAAGAGCTTGTGCATTTTTACCTTTCTGAAGAGACCTGAGATGAGATTAATTTAAAAGATATGTGGTGCATAGCTTGCTGTGATTCAAAGACAGAAACAAGAAAACTAAATCAATGAAGCTATGCACCACATATCTATGTTCTGAATGGGAGCTCCCCTTTTCCCAATCTTGGCTCATTCTATCCATGCATGTCCTTGCATAGAAGTCCCAAATATATTTATTTTGATCAGTGTCACCTCTCTTCTGTGACCATACAGTGTTTTCACTGGACACATTTTCCTAAAAGTTTTGTGGCCCTGGAGTTGAAAGAGATGTTTTTTGCCTTCCTCTTTTATGTCTAGAAGCAAGACTATTTAGAGCAGGGTAGTTGATTAGACTGTCTGACTCAGAAAATGGGATGACCATGAACTTGGCTGAAGATTCAGAAACATAGCTAGGGGCCAACAATTATTACCAGATTTCAAATATCAGCAAACACTTCAGGGGTGCTGAAGAGAGAAAATAAAACACACAAGGACTAATGGTTTCTGCTGTGGGTGTCTGTAGGGCAGGTTGGAAGGAGTTATGTGTAGAACACATGATAGCCTTTTTGTTATTTGTCTGACTGGGTTAATTGAAGCTTATTACTACTCTGTCTTGAAAAACAGAAGATAGCCATTAGCTACTCCCCTCAAAGTGTAGGAAATGGAAAGTTTTGTGGTTTAGCTAGAGCCTATCTCCAGAAATCACAGAGGCATGGCATGGGATGACGGCAAGTATTATACAGGCAGATGAAGAGATCAATGAGCCTGGTTCCCCATTCTGGTTCCATCTAAGCCTCTGAGACTGCTGTGAGAGTAAAGAATGCTGATAAGGGAATACTTCTGGATCCTTCCCAGTGAGGGGGAGGGAAGAGTAAAGGACTGGATAGAGATGTCAAACTGAGATCCAGGTCTGATGCAGGCCTTGACTCTAGGATCTCTGGCACAGCAGAGTTGATTTATGAGGCTGAAGTGGTCAATGTCTTTGTATTTATTAGCCTCTGGAATTTATGCTGCCTTCCACATTGCCAGTCCTCTAGTAAGAAGGATCTACAGCTAGGGTAGGTAGCTCCTGACCAATCTGGTAGGTGAGGCTGCCTCTGTCTACAGCCGCCCGTACCCATGGTTCCAAGTCTTCCATTTCTTCTTTTTTAAATTAAATTAAATTTTATGTAAATGAGTGTTTTACCTACATGTGAGAAAGTGCACTATATGCATGCAGTACCTAAAGAGGCCAGAAGAGGATGATGGATTTCCCTGAAACTAAATACATCGATCTGAGCTACCTACCTTATGGGTGCTAGGAATTGAACTATGGTTATCTGGAGTCGTAGCCAGTACTCTTAACAACAGAGCTATCTCTCCAGCCCTCCAGATCTTTTCTTGGAGAACCTGCTGACACATCCCCAGTGTCCTCCCTATTCCCACTCCACACCAAGTTTTATTATAGTATTTTGATACAAACACATTAGAAGTGTGGCTGGACAGGGACGAGCTCTGCCTTCTTTTCCCGTTTCCTCCACAGGATGTCTGAAGTATCTCTCTGTTTTTCCAATTACTACATCACCAACAAACATCACCACTTCTCCCCTAATAAAGATGCAGATCCAGAGCTAAGTGTGTAAGACAGCTAGTGTTTTTCCCAAGTAGAGTTTATAGAGTTACAGCCTTCATTTCTCCACCAAGCCCCAGAAGGATATCCAGGCATCTTTTTGCCAATACTAATGAGGCCTTCACAGTATCTATGAATCAATGGACTTGTGTGAACTTGTGTTTTTTTCTTCCCCATCCAGACCAGATCTATACCCTGCATCTATGAGGATCTAGCATTTTCCAGGACTGAAGGCTGAGATGTTCTCTGTCCTCTTTTCCACTGCACACTGAGTCTGTGGATTGCTGTGGAATGCTCCATTTAATTCAATTCTCTCTGTCCTCCTCTTCCTTACAGCTGCCCCAATCCAAGCTCCCATTCCAATGAAGATATCTTTTTTGTTACGTGTACTAATTTTTAAATTTTATTTTGATTTTTAAACTTTTAGCTTGCACATTAAAATTTAAAGTTGTACATAAAATTTACATATTAATTGGGCATCACATAAAGTAGTTATACTATTATTTATTTATTATTTTTATTTAATGGTAACAAATAGTGTAGTTCAGTTTATGATGAAAATCAAGTTCTCCCTTCTGCCTATGGCTGATACTCATCATCACATCTTTGGGTGTTCTCCATATATCCTTTGTTCCTTTCTCTCTGACATGTCTGGTAACTTCTCTGACTTTATCTATCTTATGTATCTCGTGTAAGTGAAATCATGCCCTATGTGTCTGTCTGGCTTATTCCATCAAGCATAGTGCCTTATAAGTCCATTTATACTGTTGTGTATAGCACAAGTTAATTTCTCATCACGACTTCATAGTTCTCTACCACATGTTGTTTGTCAAGCATGTGCTGATATGCCTTTTAATTCTTTCTCATGGTACTGTAACAGCCTCATGAATCCCCATCTTATAGTAACCTCTGACTCCACAATTCCCTCTGTTGCCAGAACACTATTACTAAAGAAATAAGATGCTGCCTGGATGTACTCATTCCTTCTACCATCTCTAGTACAACTCACCTTTGCATCATCATTGTCATGTTGGTCCCCAAGGTCATCAGTGACATGGCTTGCTTCTCTCCTGTCTCATCTGGCTTATTCTCCTCCCACTGTGTGTCAGTCACATCAGCTTCTTCATTGCACCCCCAAAATGCATGTCCTTTTACTTAGTTCCCTTGCTTTGTACCCCAACCTGGAGTCAAATGCAATTCACTGTAGTTTGTTGCACAGAAACCTCACAAAGTAGAGTTAAATGTCAAGATAAATATTTTCTCATGGAGGCATCTCTAATTCTAGTCCTTTGATGTGTTCCCAAGGTGGTTTGCTCTTTACTTTCAATGCCTGCTCTCTTTATTTGCCTGGTCTATATTTTCTCTATGATGACAATATATATCTTTTACTGTTGTTACATAAGCCTGGAAAAGAAGAGCATCCACAAAGAATGCCCTGAAAGTGGATACTTCGAGGGAGGGGTGGGGGTGGGCGGGCGCTGAATGTTCAGTTAGAAGTCTGAGGTCAGGGATTAGTGTGGAGGCATAGAGGCAGGGCCCTCAGGAAGTAGTCCTTCAACTCTTCAACCTTTGTTTCTTTGTTAAAGACAGCATCTCAGAATGAGGTTGAGAGTAGCAGGAGAGGGATGATACAGAGGTGGGAGGTACTCTCTGTCAAATAATTAGGGAGGTTTTTAAGCCATCAATTTTCTTTCTGTGCCTATACTTTTAATCTCAGATAAATGTGTACTTCTGCAACAAGTTTACACTTTCCTAGATTTTTTTTTTCAGAAAGAAATCATCAGTAGTTGGGATCAAATTTTGGAATGGATCATTTACTTGAGCTCTCTTTCATACCGTTTGTTTGGGCTGAAAACTGCACATTTAACTGCAAATTTGACCCAGGTGGGTGATGGATGCTGCCCCTCAGGAGGCTGTTAGCTCTTCACAGGAGTGTGTAAAGAGAGGCTTTGAACAGAGTGTGGAAGATGTCAGAAAAGCTCTGACCCAGGCTAGGAGAACAAGAGGGTTCTGCAGGGACCTCCAGGGGACCTCCCATTCCAGACATCTATAATTCTGAAATTTATATGCAGACCACACTAAGAGATGGGGCAGTACTTGACATTCTATTCAAGAGGTAAGGCATAGAACGTTCCTTTTTTCCTTTCAGCAAAAGTTGTAGATTTAATATAAGATCATAGTAAAAAGTCCGACATTTCTACTCTGTGAATCTGGGCTAAAGCTGAGATTTGATTTTGAAATATGAACATAAAGTGTAACTACCTCAATTTAAGTCACTAGGATTTATATTTATATATAACCTTTAAAGTTCTCCCAACTTTTTACCCTGGAGAAAGGAGAAAATTACAGTCATCTCACTGCTGGGAGTATAGAGTGGCTTTCCTTCTAGGTTAATGGAAAACCTACCCTGCTCTTGTCTAGCCTTCCAGCAGCTTCCACCTCTTCTGACTGATGTGAACTCTCACACCTGGGGACATCACTGTATGTCTCCCATGTTAAACAGAGTGCTTTTTGTGGTCCAAGCTCAATTGCAAATCATCTCTAAAGCATTTTATTCTTGATGCTTTTAAGCACAGTCTTTGTTTTGAAACTGTCCCTTCACAGTACAAAGCTCCTACTTAATGTTCGGATTGCTTGTGGCAAAGCCATTTCCACTCTGGAAATAACTCTCCACCGTGACATTGTTTGTGCTGTTACTGCCTAGCCTGTCATGGACTTGTTCCCCCTGTTCACCTCCTTACCACCCCATGGACTCTGCCTTTTTTATGTGTGGGATCAAGTTAGAAATATGTGATGTCATGCTTGAGAAGATTTAACCTTTATAATAATTCTCAATTAAGGGATGAAGAGATTGAAGTAAGTGCAGCAAGGAGCATCACAAAGCAAATAGCAAAACCAACCTATGATGCCAGCTTTGACCTTCTGTCTCTCAAGCTGAAGTAAGGACCCGTAAATGGTTGTAAGAGCCGCCAACAGGCACAAAGGACTAGCAGTTTCCTTTCAGATGGGCTGGTAGAATGTTTTTACTATATTTACACACACACACACACACACACACACACACACACACACACACACTCCCAGTGTCCATACTGAAGCCTCGAACAATGCTGAAGTACCACATAACATAGGCTGGGTGACTTCTTGCCTGCTCACAGGTAAGCAGGCAGAGCCCGAGACTGAGAACAGGGACTTGTTAGAAACAGAAAGCCTGGTGGGGTGACAAGGTTGTAAAGGGGATACAGAAGTACTGTAGTGTGGGGAGGCTGATGTGCCACTTTGGAGACTATCTACCAATTTGTGTGCCCAGGGTAGACCCACCCAAGACCTTGGGGTGAGTGCAGGATTCCAAATGTCCTGTCCTCCAGCCCCATGTATGTCAAAGCTGACTTGCTCACCACCTTTAAAATATGTTTTATTTGTAGCTGATATGCCTCCAAATATATTGTAATTCTTAATGCGAAGGTTTCTTTGCTTCTACTCGTGCTGTTTTGAAGCTCACCTGGCAGTGACTATCTTCTCTGCAAAGGTGGCAATACTTGCCTACCAACCTCTAGAAGTTTGTAGGAATTTTATGAATCTTCATGCCCAGCAGGATTTTGTAACCCCAAAGGTTGTATAGACAGCTGCTCCTAATTATTGCTCTGGGTTATGATTAGAAATCAGAAAAATTAAGAGGCAAAATATATTATGTAGTGAATTTATGAATTTTAAATATACTCCATAATTTAATATTCACTTATTCACTGGATTGTTTTTTGAGCATTTACTAGGTTTTCTGATATATGTAGTCCCTGGATGAACCCAGTGCCCAACTATAAAGAGCACTGATCTATAACAAAGAAGATAGAAGAGAAATTGTGACGTGAGCATAAGATTCTTATGGTTGAGATAATACAGCATGTGGGAACTCAGAGGCACACAGACTCCCACTGGGTGGGAGGCATCAGTAAGTTATTGGAAGAGATGGTTCCTGAGATGAGCAGGAGCTAGGAGGTACAGGGGAGGGAGTCAAAGGTTGAGTGTTCCAGATAGAAGGTGCCACACGAACAGTGGTTAAGACAGGGGAATGGTGGTTTGGTGGGAGAGACCCTAGTGTCCTTTAGATGGCAAAAGTGAGACAAACACATTTATGAATAGATACACACACACACACACACACACACACACACACACACACACACACACACACACACACACACACTCTCTCTCTCTCTCTCTCTCTCTCTCTCTCTCTCTCTCTCTCTCTTTCTTGAGGGCAATTTGTGAGCCCATGGTAGAGCCAATAGAGACTTGGGGTGGGTTTAGGATTCCAAATGTCCTGTCCTCTAGCTCCAGAGTTTACTTACTGGGCCAAAGATACATGATATTGACCTCTGGGAATTAAACCAGGACATTTGCAGGGGGCACAGCAAGACTGAGGCTGTGATAGTTTTATTGAAAGCAATCGGACTTTTTATACCTTTATCCTGATAAAGGATCAGCATAGTTGTTATTGTCAGGATACAATGATATTTGCAAAATTTACAGGGTACACAAAATTAATGTCTAAAACCAATTATCCTTCCATGCTTCCCCAACTTCCAAGAGAACATACAGAGAAACATAAAGCAGCTTGAAAGTTTCACTGCCTGAGGGAGTGCCTCAGTCTCTCAGGAAATGGAAGGCACATTGTGCACCAGGAACCATGGACTCTACCCTGAAAAACCCATGGCCCAGGCCTCTCAAGGCAGCTAGGCCAGGCTAACTCCATGATTCTGTGCACCTACCTATGTCAAAGCCAACTTGCTCACCACCTGTGCAATATATTTCATTTCAATGGACTACAGTAACTGCTGACACCCTGTAGGATTCTATGTCCCAACCCCACTGAAGGCTTCTTTTTTTCTGGAGGTTCTTTTCAGAGCTGACATTCATCCATAAGCTTCTTGCCACACCATTTTATTGTTTACATCTGACTCTGTCTCCACTCACAACCTCACCATCGCATGAACAAGTAGTTTTTGAAATTCTCCCATTTATTCAGATCTGGGGAGCTGGGAGCAGAACTCAGGTGACCTGACTCCCAACGTGGGGCTCTTGCCTTTACACTACCTTGCACTTCATTATAAGAGCTGAATTAGAAATGTTCTGGTTCTTACAGTACGCTGCTGGAGAGTACAGCTTCTCAGATGGCCCAGCTTAGTGCAGTCTCTGATTCAAAAGAGTCAGTGAGGTCAGAAAGTCACTGAATGGAAAATTTGGAGGCAGCTGTAAGATCAGCGGTTCAGAGATACAACTGTGTCTGCAGATCAATGAAATGGAGTTTTATTTGTCTTCAGTTAGAATGAGCAATCATTGACATGGTGATCAAAAGTACATTGCAGAGGACCAGAGAAGAGGGAGAAGGGTCATTTTCAGCTTCATCTGTACCATTCAGCCTACACGCATGAGACTCAGCTGCTTCTGATATCTCAAGGTTGCCTCTCCAGAAGGCAACTCCACAACTCTCTTCCCCACCATCCGGAGCACAAAAGGTACAGGGCCTGTAAGAGTGCATGAATCCAACAAGCATCTATTGCCTTCTTTTGTTGATAGGTACAAAGACAGATTGGGGATCACCATTGATCCATGCTCCTAGGCATGCACCCTCTACAAGGTAAATAGCACTACAGGACAGTGTGGTAAGGGCCACAAGGAGACAGCGTATCCATTGTGGGGACTGAGTGGGACCTTGACAGTGTGAGGAATTTGGAAATCTTCCCGGGAAGTTGCTTAAGGACACCGTCTCTGGTATATTTCAGGGAAGGAGTCTTGACAAGTAAAGGCAGAGGGATAAGGGCTATGGTATGCCCCTCCCCAGGCTCTCTGCTCTGCTCCCTAGGGCTCTTTGATTCCTTTTGTTTTAACACATTTTATTTCTCCAGCTGGGCTCTAAGTTCCTAGGATATGGAGAGGGTGTTGGGGCAGAAGTAGAAGTAGAGTTGTGTCAAGGAGAATCCTGGTCTTGGAGCACTTGTCTCCATACCTGTGCTCTTTGCTGTAATGGGATTGGCAGGCACACTGGCAACCAATGGCATGATAAGACCCTCCTCACTGGACTCATCTTACTGGGAGCTAAGGAGGCAAAGGGAGAGGGAGACAGGAAGCAGAAAGGGAACAAGGTTAAGAGAAATGGAAAACCCAGTGTACATGGATAATTTTTATAAAACTCTCTACCCATTATTTTACTATGTGTCTAACCAGAAGATATACAGACTGTTGAATAAACTGAGGGGATAATTTTTTTTTTTTGAGGTAGGATTACAGGGCAGTATAGTAGAAAGAGAGCTGGAATTAGAGACCCAGTGTGAGTCCTACTGTGTGACCTTGGGCGATCCTAGTGATCTCTCTAGTCCTTCGTATTTCCACTTGACAAGCGTATAGGACTGGATGCTCCTCACAGGCTCTTTCACGCTCAGTCTCTCTGGTCTGCAGTTAGCCCAGCAAGCTGGAAAGAGAGCCTGCCTCTGGTCTTGGGGACTGACCAGGGTTCAGGGGTTCTTACTCATTTCAACTAAATCCTAGTCTGTAGAGTCAGGCAAAATAGCCCCAGAGAAAGATGTTGATGGCCAGCAGGATGATGGCGTTGATGTTGCAGACACGTCTCCAGAGGGGCTCCTCCTCGATGCTGGTCAGCTTCTGTTCCAGCACAGCCTTCTCAGCTGGGCTCAGGGCTTGCTGTGGGGCTCCTGAGAGTCCGCAGAACCAGTTCCACAGCCATTTCCCCCAAGACCTGTGTAGGGCTGGGTGGCAGGCCATAAGAGAAAAGGAGGAGAAGGGACAAGGGAAGAAGACAGGAAAGAGAAAGAGAAGGTTGGACAAGGGATGAGAGGGTGGGGGATGGTAAGACATGGAAGGAAGGAGTGCGGTACACTTGGGGAGGACACTTTGTAAGGCACAGGATGGGTGATAAGTTTGATCTCTAGGGTGAACTGTGCACTTGGCAATAGCATCTAAATGGTCAGAGCTGAGAAGCATTTCATCACAGAGATAGTGTGTTGGAGCTAGCTAGCATCATGTTTTTGTCATTCAGAGCACCAGTACAGAGTGGGGACAGAAAAGAGCCTATTTTACCCAGAAAGGGAACATCTAAGCCAGACAGACTCATTCGCCTGCACATGGGGCCTGACATTGAACTGGAGGTCAGGAACCTAGCAGCCTATCCAGGTCTGCCCTCGGCCTTGCACAAGGCTATGCATAAATAATGCATTCCCTTCATGGCAGGTGCTTTCTCCTTCACATGCCTTATGACATGCCCTGCATTATTCTAAGAGTTGTTTAGGCATCTAATGAGAATGGTGGTTAAAACACTGTCAGGGCTATGAGTGCTAGACCTGGGCAAGGCTATACGAGTGATGTCCAAATGTTCAGGTACCTAAGGAATTTCAGGCCAGGCTAGCATTATGAAGAGAGCTGCTGAGCTTGGAATACACAGCTCACAAAAGCTAAACTTAAAGAGGCTGCTTCCCTCCTGTTTTGAGGTTTCTTTGTTTATATAAGGATCCATTCCATAAGCAGATGCCTTCCCTGTCCCGCTCATTCCTCCACAGTGGTGTTTTGTAATAGGGTTGGGCTTGAGGCATGGAGGCTGTATTTTCCCTGGACATCATGGCTCACTTTCTGAGTCCATGGCTCCCTGGACTCAGAGGCTCACTTTCCTCTCTTAGGTGCAGCTGCTCACAGGGATCAGGCTTTCCTTTGTATCAACAGGAACTGTTTGTTCTGAACCCCGGGACCAGCAAGGAGCCAGTCTGTCTCTGTCTCTGTCTCTGTCTCTGTCTCTGTCTCTGTCTCTGTCTCTGTCTCTGTAACTTTTTGTCTATCTGTCTCTGGGGTCCAGCCTTGGACTGTTTTGCCCCTCTGGAAACACTCTTTTCTCACAGCTGCTTCACCTACACAACTGCTTGAAGGATGGTCTTTTCAGCTCATACATTCTGTAGGAGCCAAAGTCAGTTTACAACAGTGTATGTGTGGGGGTGAGCAGTTTTAAGACCCATTCAAAATCAGGTACATGGTTATAAAACTTGCAAAGGAAAAATGAAGCTACATTTTGCCAAGCAAAACACACTGAACCTAAGTCCAGAAATAGTGGCTTTGGCCTGTGGTGCCTCTGAAATGAGCATCTCTGTGTCTAATGTGGTGATGATGAGAGAGAATATTTCTCCCTTTCAGGCTGCTCCACTGACCTTTGAGCGCCACTGCCTGGGCAAGAAGTATTGAGCCTGAGATGTTTGTGGCTCTGCAGCTCATGGTATTGTTAGCTACTAGAGAGTTGTCATTTGTATAGTATGAGGACCTTGAATGAAGGTGAAGGGCCTCAAAAAGTGTGTCTCCATTCAGGCCCGAGGGGCAATGCAGGGTTTCAGACCCAGTGAGTGCAGAAGAACTGGGAGGCAGAGTATTGACAAACGTGCAGGTCCAGCACTGATGCTTTGCTAGGGGTCTGGTTTAACTTCCTGCAGTTACAGAAAGATTGGCACTGCAGAGGCAGGTACAACACCTAGGCGTTCTGAAGTCTGAGGTAGTTTTGCCTAAATTTATGTAAAGCAGCTGGTGAGAGAATATCAGCTCCATCTAGACAGTGAGCCTCTATCTAACTAGGGCTGGAAATAAGCACAGCACTTACATTTTATTAAATTTCTACCTCATAAGGGGAAGATAATTGACTTTGGACTTGCAACTGATGTGACTTTTGAAATTTAAAATTTTTTCCTTGGGAATATTATAACTGAAAAAAATCTCAATAATGATGTCATTCTATCATTGTGATGCCTTAATATTCTTATTGAATCTCACTACAGGAAGGTTGTGACCTCATGATATTGTCAACTGGCACATTGTGGCTTTGATTTAATCAATGTACTATCCTAACACATTTAACAACCTCTGGGAAGGCATGAGTAGCTCAAAGAACCTGGCAGAAAAGTAACCATTTTTCTGCAACATCCCTATGACAACAACACAAGTGCATGGGCATGTTCTACACTTTTCCCATGAGGGGAAACCATGCTACCTTCCACATGGAGTAAACTCAATAGGTGTAATGCTGTTCAGTTTCCTGCCCATAGGTTTCTTCTGTTAGGCTGTTGGTTAGACCCTCTGGTAAATGGGTAGCCACCTCATGAGGTATCAAGTCAGTTTTTAGACTTTCATCTGTTTTAACTGGTTTAATAGTAACATGGGAAAGTGAAAGGGTGATTTTGATTGGATTTTCTCCGAGTTCTACATCCCCAGTAACCAGGAAATTGGTCCTTGGGGGATTATATTTGTCCTCAACCTCCTTTATGCCCCGTTATGTTGCCCAAGATGCACTCAACCTACCTCCTGGTTGTTCAGGCCCCTGGGTGGTTATTGCTTCTTCCTCATCTCCTGCAGGGCCCTCTACCACGGGCCTCCCTGCCAGTCCTGGAGCGTTGTCACCCTCTGTCTTGTTCACACTCACAGAGGTTTTCTTCTGCAGGTCAGATATGGCTCGGTTCCTCGTCCACCAGGTTAGGCGAGCAAGCTAGAAAAAGAAGAAACAATATTTGGAGTCAGAGGACAGTCCTGCTGTGGAGAAGGACGCCTCCTTCATGGGAGCAACAGAACAATAGTAAATAGGCTGAAGAACAAAGGGGAGGCTGGGGAAGCCACATTGCTTTCCCTTTTCTTCAAATATGAGTCTTTCTTGAGTAGCCACTTTCTGTCAGGCCTACGTTAGGTGCTGGGATTGAGATCTGGGTCAGGATTTCCTCGGGAGCTTGGAGCTCAGCCTGGGAGAAGTAAGCCTAGACAGGAAGCAGGTGCCTGACCACCAGTGAGAAGCTTTGAAGTTCCAGGGGAGGAGCTGATTGCTGGCAAGAACAAACTTGAAAGCCAGCAAGAGCTACTGCAGCCTTTAGTCAAAGAGAAGGATCTGTAAGCTAGGTTTTTTCGAGGCTCTTTCAAATTGAATTGAAATGGTCCAGATTGGGAATGGATGAAAAGTGAAACAAGAAATATTGAAAGAAATATTAAGTGCTCTAGAAGACAGGTAGGAAGGGAATATCTCTGCATTTATCTATGCATTGATTATCTTTGCAGTGCCTAGAGCCAGACATAGGACTTACCCAGGCATATATTTACTTGGGCAAATACTCAACTATCCATTTCAAACATCCATTCCAGGAGGTGGCAGCCTTAGGAGATGTTAGGAGAGTAAAACTCATAGGATATGGTGACTTACGGAAGGATCAACAGAAGAGGAGAGACTACCATGGTTCTTGTTTCTTGGCTCAGCTGATGACATGGGGAACTGAAACCCCTCCAAGGGAGAAAAAAAATACAAGAGTAGGTTTGGGACTTTGTGAGAGGAGAGGAGAGGAGAGGAGAGGAGAGGAGAGGAGAGGGAAAATGTGCACACAAATATGATCATGATCTTGAAGTGTCTGTAATGTTTCTGAGAACTTCGATAAGGAAAACCAAGCCTTATGTCTCTTCGATGGTTCTGGTAACTTTCAACTCTGTTTTTTCTTTTCTTTTCCTTTCTTTTCTTTTCTTTTCTTTTCTTTTCTTTTCTTTTCTTTTCTTTTCTTTTCTTTTCTTTTCTTTTCTTTCTTTTGTTCTTTCTTTCTTTTGTTCTTTCTTTCTTTTGTTCTTTCTTTCTCTTTCTTTCTTTCTTTCTTTCTTTCTTTCTTTCTTTCTTTCTTTCTTTCTTTCTTTCTTTTTTTTTTTTTTTTTTGTGGTCCAGAAGACTAAAACACAGCTTTTCTAGTTGGTATCAGTGGTGTTAGACCTGACCATGATGGTGCCTCTGAGGGTCTCCTTCATTAACACTCTTCCTCTGCGCCAGCAGCCCTGTTACATGTAGAAACAGGTGTCACCTGCTTGCTTCTGCAGACCTACTTTGCGACATCTGTATCAGACCCAAGTGTGCCTCTGTCTGGGATTATGAGATCTGAGAGGCTTGTCTGTTTCTACACACTGAGTGTATGAACTTCATGTTCACTCTGTGTGTCACTAATATCATATAGGTAATGCGTCTTCATGTTACCTGAGGCAGTTAGATTTTCAGTTTCCGTTCAGTGAATAGAGAAGAGACAAAATTGATCATCATAAACAGGGTTACATTGGTAGCCCAGGGACATTCTGGGACAGTGGTTCTCAAGCTTTCTAATGCTGCTACCCTTTAATATGCTGTGGTGACCCCTCCATAAAATTATTTTATTGCTACTTCGTAACTGTAACTTGGGGACTGTTGTGAATTGTTATGTAAATATCTGCTATGTGGGATATTTGACACATGACCAGCAGGTTGAGAATAGCTGCTCTAGGGTAAAATACTTCAGAGGTCTTTCTAAGGTAAAAGAGTAGCCCATGAAGAGAACAGAGATTAGAACAATGAAACGAGCAAAAATATACCAGATGTCAGTAGAGAAGAGGCCTTCACAGTCCAGGGTGTGGTCAGTGGTGTCTAGCTCTCCTTAGAACTGACATAAGATAGTGACAAGAATTAACCATTCATTTTAGCCACAAGAATTTGTGTAGCTTCAATGAGAACAACTTGAGCGGTGTTCTGGGTACAGCAGCGGGCTGAGAGAATACAGATAGAAACAGCGGATGGAAATGAGGACTGTTCTTTATTCAGGTTGTCTGAAGAGAGAGGGAGTGGAGAGGCACCATCACCAGAGGAAAAAGATGGCGTCCTTGAACTTTTTCTTATCCCCCCCCCCCTTTTTTTTGGTTTTCATGGCCCAAAGGTCTAAAACGCAACTTCTGTAGCCAACGTCAGTATCAGAGATGATCCCAGGATGGGATGAGAATGGCTTTGATATGGGGAGTGAGAATTCAAAAAAAGGGAAAATCAGAGACCCGGCAGCAGGAGGTCATGTCTGGCCACAGCAAGCGCCAGCCTCACTCGTTCATCTGTTAGAGCCCCTCTGGTTTGCGGGAGTCATATGATCATTTTACAAGCTCATAGGCACCACACAGGTGAGAGTGCTGTCAATGACTGCCACTCAATGTTTTAGGGCCCAACTTCTACCACAGGCTTTGTCAGCGGCCACACTGTGTCCTATCAGACTTTTTATGTAGAAGTCTTAACTCCCACAACTTGGATTATAGCTATATATGGTGATAGTATTGTTAGAAAGTAATTCAGACAAGATGAGGTGGCATGGATAGGCCCTATTGGGATCAGGTCCCACACAGACACAGAGGGAAGACCATGTGCACACTCAGGAAGAATATGGCCATGTCCAAGCCACACAGGGGCCTTCAGATGAAAACAACCTGCTTCTCCCTTGACCCCAGGCATCCAGGCTCCAGATGGTGATGTGACATATTTTTGATGTTTATGCTGTTTAGTCAGTGATAAGTAATTTTGATGGCCTTCGTAAACCAAACCGTCTAGAGGAGAAAGGCTTTAAGTGACTTGTGCATCAGTATTCAGAGGATGGGGGGCTCTCTTATTTCTTTCCCATGTACATATCTATGTATGTATGTATGTATGTATGTATGTATGTATGTATGTATCTATCTATCTATCTATCTATCTATCTATCTATCTATCTATCTATCATCTCTAAGTCCAACTCAGAGAGACATTGTTAGTGCACCTGCTCCTGAATACCTGTGCCTAGTCCCTCTCATTAAGCTGAGTTCTTCTGTACCTCCTCTTTGTGTGGTTAAGTTTGTGCTGGCAACTGCTCTCCCCGGGACAGTTGTTGGTAGGGACCATTTATCTTTGTAACCCCAGCACCACACCTGGCTCACAGTGAGCAGACAATACGTAACTTTGAACTGAATGAGTTACTTTTCATCTGGAAACTCCTACCCAGTGAGCATGTCCTCCAAAAGCTATCTGCTTGGCAGTTGGTGAGACCATAATCCAGCAGGATGTAACCCAACGGGGGATTACAGGCATTAGACTCAGAGGAACTGCCACTTGCCTTGTCATCGGGGATGGGCTCCGTGAAGAAGCTGATTATGACAATCACGACTGCGGTCAGTCCACAGAGAAGGAGGGCAAAGTACAGGTAGTGGAAGTCCTTCAGAACAGCTGGCCGTCTGTCCATCTCCCCACAGGCTGGGGCCGGATATGAGAACTCCAGAATCATACGCAGTATTCCCACGACCAGGCCAAACATGAGGCCCCAGAAGGCGCCCTAAGGAGAGAGTGGAGACATGGACAGGAAGGAGGGAGACTGGGATGAGTTGAGGGTGATCCTAGGAAGTTGAGACACCGTGCTCTAACATCTCTCTCCTACTGGTTTATTACCGGGGAAATTCCGGTCATCATACCTAGTTCCCCATCAAAACTCTGTATTTTGACTTAAAAGGCAGGTAGAGCACTAACTGAGGTGGAGATGAGCTTCAGAGTTGAATTGAGTCCGTTGATGTGAGCACACTGTCTCAGAGTTTTCTTATGTGGAATGAAAAGGAAGGTTGGCAAGTACTGAGTCACAGATGCTCAGTATTCGAATAGAATGAGGTGTGTGTTTTTCTCTTAAGCAAGAAACACCAGGAGCCTCTTTGCAAAATTCTGTTATGAGAATTAGAAATCAGAGCAGGGCTGCACCCTTCCTTTTCATAAAAGAAAGGCTCAGACCTCCCGTTCATTATAACCGCACGTGTTCTTAAGCCACACCTTTTCCTAGTACCGACTGGTCAGATGACTGAGATTTTAGCAAAGAGCTATCGATCTTGAATTCAGCACTTTGGAATGAGCAGGAACACCCAGAATTCTATGGGTCCTTGCTGTGCTCTGTGGATGCCAGCAAGAATAGATCTTGCAAGTGGTAGACATCTTGCTTAGGGAGATATAAAGGGAAGGGTTCCTACGACGACCTTCGCCATGACCTTGAGTTCTCTCACTGACTGTGTGGAGTCATGAACATGACATCCTTTAACTTTTCAAGGCACTTTCAGAAGATTTGGGCCACTGTCTTCTTTTCATCCTGAGATGTAGTCAAGGTTCCTGTCCTGGCATCTCTACCCCCCCCCCCATCACATTTGCCAGAATTCAATATAGCTACAGGACAGCTGTGTGTGCATCACCCCAGGAGTTCACACTGGGTTAACACTGGTGTCCTTGCTGCTGCTTTAACTGTGCATAGAAGGATACAGGCTTAGAGATGGAACAGAGGCCACAGAACCTCAGGCTGCCCTTAACTTTCACAAGTCTCTCTTTCCCAGCGGTCTCTTCCTCTACCACTGACCTTTGGGAATCTTCTCAAATGAACACTTCTTCCAGGAAGTCTTTCCTGCACCTCCCTTAGGAGCTTCTTCGCTGGCTCCTCACTTCACAGAGGCCATTGTCCTTTGCTGTTATTGCTTTTTTAGTGATTTTTCTTTCCTGTCTGCTTAAGATGGCAAACCCATGTGAACTTTGTAAACTATTACATTCTTGGGGATGTCCTACTTGGATTGATAAATGTTTTCTGGGCACCTGAGAGAATCTTAACTTGATGATAATAGGCAAAACCTAGAGAAGGCAGTGGCTTGGCCAGAAGGTCCCAAGACTTTGGGCTAAGATGACAGACAGAGTGTCACTCCAGACCTTGCAATGTGTGGGAGAGGGGCAGGGCGTTTCACTCACAGGCTCGTTGACCCTCTTGCAGAAGATAGCCAGCAGGAAAAGGGCTGTGATGGGTGGGGCTAAGTAGCTGGTGATAGATTGGATGTAGTCAAAGAGCTGCCCACTATTGGAGCTCTGGATGATGGGGATCCAAAGGATGCTGATGACTACCAGGAAGACTACGAACAACCTGCGGGAAGAGCACAGGGTTATGAGAGTGTCATGCATGTGATCATGAGAGAGTGAATAGGAATCAGGAACGGAAAATAAGTGGTCCCTGGCCCACAGAAGGTCTGTAGGTTAGTCAAATATTAGGATGCATAAATTTAGACAGTTAAGATCCTAGGACTTAGAGCTCCAGAATTCAAGAAACCCTCGTTTCACACACTAGATGTCTTCAGATTGTTCTGTCACTAATGAGGAATAATACCTTTCACCCCAGCCATGTGCTGAAAAGTCTCTGCTTAGGATGCCTCTCTCCTCTTTGCACTCAGGAGTGTCTACAGTGGCTTGCTTCTCTAGAATGCCTCAAGCCTTTCATTGGCCCCGAGTCTCTGCTTCTTCTTTTTACTCCCTCTCAGCTGATCCTCACTCTTGGCGAATGACTGATTTTATAAAAACATGAATAAACCCGATGGACTTTTCTTGGACGGACTGGATGCAGTAATGCATTTGGCCAGTAGATGGCGCCAAACTCACACTACTTGAGACCTGATAGACTCGTTAGTGCGCAGAGAAGAGGAATACTTCTGAAATATTTTCCTCTCCTTTTGACTCCCCCTTTGCCTTTCTCAGGCCCTGTTAGAGCAGTAACTGCCCATGTATCTTCCTTACTACTACTTTCCTATCCTGTCCTACTCTTAGAGGCTGGGTCACTGCCTGGCAGTGTGCAGATGATCAGGCTGTAGGGTAGACTCAAAACCCCTGGGAGGAACAGTGAGTGTGGAGAGTGAGGTCTCTAATCTCACATCTCTAACCACTAAGGATGTGCTCCTTAGTTCCAAAGCCAGTACCAGGAAGACTTGAATTGTGAAGCAGAGATTTCAGAACACAAATCCCTAGTCTACGGAGAAAAAAAACAAAAAAACAAAAAAAACAAACAAACAAAAAAAAACATTTACCACTAAGTTAAACATAAAATGCTACATTCAAGGTGAAGATCAACTTTCACAGCTTGATGCTCAAGGCTTAAGGGTCATTCAGTGACAACTTCTTTATAGACATCTTCCGTAAGACTGCACTTCACTGTCCCTTGAAGTTCCCTCTTCATAGTAAGCTGGGATACCCTGAGAGCTGGGCTATATCATGTATTCATGTGTCCCCAGTACAACGGGGTGCCAGATGAGGTATGTTATGGGTCTGTCTGGTGGGTGAGATCAATAGCATTCTCATTGTCCTGGTATAACAGCCAGAGCTGGCTCAAAAGACCTCAGGGGCTGAGATGTCCCTCTACTTACATTTTGTCAGTCTGGGTTTACACTGGTGGTTCTCAACCTGTGGGTCATGATTCCTTTGGCACTCAAAATAACTCTTTCATGGGGGTCACAGAGCAGATATCCAGCAAACCAAATACTTACATTATCGTTCATAATAGAAAAATTACAGCTATGAAGTATTAAAAATAATTTTATGGTTGCGGGTCACCACCACACAAGGAAATGTATGAAAGGGTCGCAGCATTAGCTAGGTTGAGAAGTACTGCTTGGCACCCATTATCATCTCACAGTGACCTTGTGGATCTGGTACAAGAGGCAGTTAAATAGGTAAGGATAGACACCTCTGACCTTGGTATTCCAAAGAGGGACAGGGGGCATCATTCTGGGGTGGGGTTTAATGCAAAGTCACACAGAGCTAGCCTGTGGTCTAGACTAGCCAGTCTTCCCAGGAAGCAGGGATGGGAGAGGAGAGAGAGTTCCTCTGAAAGCCGGGGTCACCTACCTGCCTACCACCATCAGCTCTTGCTCCGATGCCTGCCTGCGGAAGCGCTGCCACACATCTATGGCAAACAGGGTGCTACTGCTGTTGAAGATGGAGGTGAGCGAGCTCATGAGGGCAGCCATGATCACAGCAATCATCAGGCCTCGAAGCCCTAGCGAGAGACAGAGCTGAGTGGGAAACTATCCATTTAGGGGCTCTGCTAGGACAATGTGGGTTGCCTCAGAGTCACACAAAGTCAGGAATCTTGGGGTGGGGAAAGGGAAGCTGCGAGTGCTGGTGAGGGCCCCATTTAAGGAAGATACAGAATCAGGAGACCTGCAGTGCTTAAGGCCAGGTTCTGGCTACTCTCCGCCTCTGCTTTGTGGCCCCGAGTGGCTCACTGGCACGTCCTGAGCCTTGGTTGCCCCTGTGCACCATAAAGTGTACATGAATCAAGGTGATAGGAGGTCTTGATGTCCGCAGTCTTGATGTCTGTCTCACTTTCTAGTGGATCTCTGAGGCTGGGAGTAAGAGGGTGGCTATTAACACTTTTTTAAATGCTTATGATATGGTTCCTATGCTTTTAAAATATAAGTGTTTTGTATCACATTATAGTCATTACCTGAAGTCTCAGCCTTGGAGACAGAAACCTGGGCTTTTTCCGGGTTTGGTAGCTATCTGTCTAAATGGATGATCTTTTGATTAGTAGCTTTTCCTTTCCTTTCCTTTCCTTTCCTTTCCTTTCCTTTCCTTTCCTTTCCTTTCCTTTCCTTTCCTTTCCTTTCCTTTCCTTTCCTTTCCT
>NC_034595.1:62544386-62554904 GCF_900095145.1 Mus pahari
CCCTTCCCTTCCCTTCCCTTCCCTTCTCTTTTCTCTCCCCTTCTTTTCTTTCCATTTTCTTCACTTGGACAAAAGAAATATTAGAGGGTGTACTAATATTTAAAGTCTCTACTTCTGATGGTCAAGCTCCTGGAAATGACCTTTCAACGCTGGGGAGATGACCCCAGTCCCAGCAGTTGTCCAGCCCACCCAGGGTCTCTTTCCCTCAAATGTGCATGGTTAACCAAGTCCTAGTGTCTCCCTGGAAGCCTTGAGAGCACTTGAGTCCTCAAGGGTCCCAAACTGAGGAGTCCTCCTCAGTTCTTTGCTGCCCTCAGGCTAATAATGCCTTACTGTTTTTCCTCACAGATATCAGCATTATCCTAGATCCTTCTCTCACTTCTTCCCCTTCCTTCTTTTTGCTAACTACTATCTCTGCTGTTTCTCTCACTGGCTGTGACTACTAAAGGGAAGCAACAACTGCACATATACTGCCTTTCAGTTCCTTGACGAAATATCACCTCTGAAGATCAAAAATTGGAACCATCTTTGGGTCTCTGTTTTTCTAGTCACTAATGAATACTGGGTAATCAAATTGTGCCAGTATTACTTCACCAATGTCTTCAAATGTTTTTTCTTCATCTTTAAAACCACTGGTCTGGTCAAGTCATCAATGCTGCTTCTCTGGAACAGGGCAGAATCCTCAGTTTTGTTTTCTTGACTTTCTTCACCCTGCCCCCGTCTGTCTCCATGGTGAATTCAACAAGCATAGTGGTCCTTTGGAAGCACAAATCAAATCATTCATGTTTGAATCAAAATCCCCTAGTACACAGTGTACATCTTTGCTCTCAGACAAAAGGCTATTCATTCTTCTGCATGGTGTTTGACCATAGCATTCCTATGGAAAGCTGTGCTGATGGTCCATTGCATGGTCTTTCCTCCCTGGTCATCTGCAGGTGTATTGTCTTCCTGGAACGCTGATGGTCCATTGCATGGTCTTTCCTCCCTGGTCATCTGCAGGTGTACTGTCTTCCTGGAATGGTATTTCACATGCTCTTGGTCTCTGGCCAGGTGTTTCTTGTGACTCAGCAGGACTTCCTTTGGATAATTCTTTCTGATATTCCCCAGGCTTGTTCAATACCTCCTTTAGGCTTTCTTGGTCATCATGACTTATACTCTTGGGGAGTGCAGGTATATTCCCTGGATATCACATAAAGCCTGGAATCAGGGAACTGCCATTCAGTACTGCATCTCCAATACTTGGAACACATAGCAGGTATCTAGCATGTACATAGCAGGTAGGAAAGCTTGAGGAACAGTGGTGTGTGTGTGTGTGTGTGTGTGTGTATGTGTGTGTGTGTGTGCATGTGTGTGTGCATGTGTGTGTGTGCATGTGTTGGAGTGATCACAGAAGTGCATCATTTTCTTCACTCTTTCCATCTATTTGTACTTCAGTATGTCCTAGGTGTAAGTCTTGTAGGACGTACTGAGTGGTAGAAAGGTTGTGGGAGCCGAGACTCACCCACAGGCATGAGAGCCATAACCAGCTTGGGGTAGGCAATATTGGAGCATCCAACTCTGGCCCCACACACTCTTTGACAGATGTCAGGGTCCACACAGGCAACTTCATCTGCAAAAGAAGGGAGCTAGATGATGATGTCTAAACATGTCTAAAATGTTTCTTTTTTACAATGTTCTCTTAGGGGAGAAACCCTGACAGTCCCTGCTGTAGCTTACCTATCCCAGAAATACTTTCTCTGTAAATGCCTCGCAAAACTTCCAATGCATAGACCGCATCATTAGTTCTTACCTGGGTACAGGGCCCTGCTGATCATGCCAGGCATGACAATGAAGAACATTGGGAGGATCTTTAGGTAGCCTCCTAACACGGAGCCTCCCTTGGCATGTGAAAGATTCTTGGCTGCGAGAGACCTTTGCACAATCACCTGAAATAGCAGTAGTGGGGATATATTACTGGGTCAGGGCAGGGCTTAGCTTAGTGCAGGTGAGCCCCACAACTTGCCAGTTTTTGCCTCCATCCACTCCCAGGATAAGGCCCAATCTTCTCTATACCAAAGTGCCTGTTTGTTTATTGGTTTTCAGGAATTCCCTGCTGGGCCATGCCAGACTGGGGACATTACCTGGTCTGTGCACCAACACCAGGTGGCCAAGACTGTGAGGCCAAAAATGAGACCTGGCCAGGGAATGTCTCCATTCACAGGATCTCGAAGCATGTGGAAGGCATCAGGCCGTGGGAGGTGACAGGTGGTGTTGGGAACTGTGGTATTGGGGATGGCCTGTCTATAGAGCTGCTGCAGTCCTGGGTACCAGCCGACCTCCTGAAAGCCTGTGGGAGAAACATGGTATGAGAAATGGCCTGTGGCTCTACTCCTAGCCCCTCATGAGCCTCTGGGTTTGAACTGATAGAAAGATTGGGAATAGGCAGGGATGCTGGGCTTTGGGTTTTGGAGTAGTGAGAGCCCTGATTTTAGGAAGTGTTGACATAGAAAATTTATATGGCTTTGGGCTATGGAAAGTTCTAGGGGCTAAGATGGGGTGTCTTTAGAACTCTTTCTTACCCAGAAACATGAGGACCAGGGCTCCCCCGACCATGATCACGGTCTGTAGAGCATCTGTGTAGATCACAGCTGTGAGGCCCCCTGGGTACCCAAGGATAGGATAGATCAGTCAGCATCAATGGGAGGTTTCTCTATGGCCTACTTCTGTGTTCAGATACACTAGGAGACCAGAGAAGACACAGGAGACCTTTTAGCAGGAACCCTAATGACAGGCTCTCTCTCTATTCCATCCAATGATGATGGAGGCTGGTTATGGGCCAGTGAGTTCTGATGCAACTACGTTTGCCCCTGGCAAGGTCTAGTCACCATACCATCAACACTCCATTGTTCTTGCCATTAATATGCCCAGGTTCACTGCTTTCCCTTGGAAAACCCACATAGATGCCCCCGTCATTCAAAGACAGCTAACTTAGCCCTAAGTTGTTATTTTCTGGGCTGCTATAGCAGGATACCAGTTCTATAACTCAAAGGAAGCAGAGAAGAGTGTGTTCATGGCTTTGGAGACAGTGATTATGGCCCAGACTTTAGTTTCCTGATCTTCTATCTCATCCATGTGCAACTCATCCTTAGCAGGACCCCACATTTCTCTCATTACCTGTCATTGTGGAGTGGGTTTTTCATCTCTGTACTTCCAACCCCCTTTTTCATCTGTCTCTGTGAGCTCTCTCATCTTACATCTGTCTTCATTTGTTTGTCTCTGTGTCTCTTTCTCTTACTATCTCTCTCCGAATCACAAGTATTCTGTGTGTCTCTGTCGTCATCTTTCTGTGTCTGTCTCAGTGAAAGCACCCTTCCTCACCTCACTCTCTACATATCAATATGGCCCTTCACCCTTTTTACCTGCAATGGTGTAGACAGCTGTCACCACCAGCAAGATGACTGTGGAGAGATAGAGATTCCAGCCCAAGGCCATCTGGATGAAGAGGGCTCCAGAGAAGATATCAGTCTGTAGAAAGCCAGCACCCACAAGTCCATGCCACCCAATGCTTTCAGGATGGTTGCTGTGGGGGTGTCACCTACCTTAGCAGGTGTCTTCAGCCTGTCCTCAGCTGTCCTCGAATAATGAAGACAAGACTGAGTGCCATGCTGATGAGTTTGGTCTTGGTGTTAAAAGTGCCACGCTAGAGAATATGGCTTTGACCTTGCAGACATGGAGGCATGGTAGAATTTAGAGGGAAATAAAACTGTATAAAAAGAAACAAAACAGCTGGGCCTGAATGATTTGTTTGTCTATTATGAAAGGGAAGCTACGAATGAAAGTGGAAGATGGAGGAAGTGGAGCTAGAAGCTGGAGAGGGAGAAGACAACATATGGAGGGAGAACAGATGCAATGCAGGCTGTTGGCTGCTCCACGGCATAGCACAGGCCTGCTGACTGGGCAGGCAACCACGGACTCTGGATAATCTAGGCGCTTGGGTTTATTATGGGACTTGGAGTATAGACTTTACCCCAGCTAACAATATTGGTCCTCAAAGTAATTTGATTGCTAATCTAGTATCTGATTAATTCTGTTTCCTTCAGTCTGTTTGTTCAGCCAATCACATGATTGTTTATTAAGTGATTTCAGACTCTATAATATTATAGTGTGTGTGTGTGTGTGTGTGTGTGTGTGTGTGTGTGNGNGNGAGAGAGAGAGAGAGAGAGAGAGAGAGAGAGAGAGAGAGAGAGAGAGAGAGAGAGAGATGTAACCCTCTGGTGGTACGGCAGTCAAAATCCAATTCTGATCCCAGATCTAGTCTTTCCTCTGTGTAGACTTGGATAATTCACATAACCTGTCTAGATGTGTTTTCTGAATTTAGTTCAATAAAATAGCAGTAGAAATCTTTCTGACTCCAGCATTCTAGGCTATTAATTGTTGCTGAATGAAGAAGCATCAGTTAATATAAAGATGAAACAATAGGCTCAGATAGGTTTTGGAATGAAAGATCAATATTCACTTAAAACATTTATCCTTCATTTCTGCTTGCCTCACTTCTGGATGGAGTCACACTCTGAGGTCATGTGCATCTATGGATCTTTCTGTTAACCTTCATTTCATCCACATATGCTTTCATTTTATTCCCTCCCTCCATTCATCCCTCTCCCTTTTCTTCCCTCCTTCCTTCCCTGCCATCAGTGAGCTCAGCCTAAGGCCCACAGTAAGTGATCCATCTTTGAGTCATACCCACCGATATCTTGGTGAAGATGTAGAGGATGAGAGAAAGGACTGACATGTACACCTGGATCCTCTGTCCCCCAAATCGTTTCTTCAGGTACTGTGGCATGGTGACCACACCAGCTGCGATGTACACAGGGACAAAGATCCAGCCCAGGGCTAGAAGCAGGAAGGTTGCCTGGAAGAGCATAGAGAGAGTATTTTGATTGGACAAAAGATGAGCAGCTTTCCACCTGAGGATAGCATGTTGTGTGGAAGAGCCCTGAACAAGGAAATGAAGGAACTGGGTCCTCATGCCAGCTTTTCTGAATAACTCCAGCTGAGTCCTCTCTCTCTCTCTCTCTCTCTCTCTCTCTCTCTCTCTCTCTCTCTCTCTCTGGCCTTGATTTCATTATCTATATAATGGGTCCTCGGTTTACCACACAACCACCCAAGTTCTTCCAAGATATCTTTCATCTCTAAGGCCAGGCACAGGAGATGGTTCTGACCCTCAACACTCTGGAGCAGTCAGGTCAGCTTCCTTACGTTCCACTCGAAGCCACCCACAGCAAGGCCTCCAGCAGCCCCTGTTCCAGCCAGGCCGATAAATAAGCCACTGCCCACATTGCTGGACATTAGAGATGCTCCAATCTGCAAGGCACAAGTGAGGTTAAGGGTCAGGGGTCATAGTTAGTTTGAAGCAATCTGGGGGTTAGGACCATTAACAGAGGAAGCAGCTAGAGGCTGTGATTTTTGAGACATTGTAGAACCATTTCCGGGGGTTCTTCTTTCTCCTCATAAGGGCACAGCTAGAAGCACAAGTCATATCTCGTTATCCCTATGGGATTCCGGGTTCCCAGATCAGGCAGTCTATCCTGCTAAACAGACAGAGGTTCCTTGTCCTTAGACTTCCTGCTCCAAATAACCAAGACATTTAGAGGCTCCTGAAGGCTGTCAGGGTTTTCTCTACTCTTTAAAGAGCAGAGTATGAGCAGTGGTGAGCAGGGAGCCATGGTGAGCATCACCAAAACGGAGGTGCAAACATGGCAGACATTATAAGTGTGAGTGAATGAGAGAGAAAGTGTGTAAGTGAGTAGGTGAGAGTATGTGGGGGTTGGTTTGTTATGTGTTTGATTATGTGAATGAGTGTGTGAGAGTGGGTGGGGACAGTACATTTGTGCACTGTACAAGTATATGCAAACCTTGGTTTGTATGAATGTCTGTGTGTGTGTCCCTTAAGGTGTGGCTATGTGATTGGGAAAAGTTGAGACTGTCTGAGTACATGAATGAGCATGTGAGAATTTGTGTGTACATTTGGTGTGACTGGGATTCTAAAGAGGCTGGGCCTCCCTTCATCTGACTTTGGGAAAAAGGAGTTAATTTTTAAGGGTCAGTAGAAATTTAGGGTGTGTTCTGATGGACAGATGAGGTTTACATATGTCTACATATTTTTGGAGATTGTTGAAAGCAGTCTCATGTCACTCTTCTTTAGTAGTAAGTGTATATGTCATTCTTTCAAGAAAATAATTTCTACTTCCTATCTACTCAATTACCTGATACCCAGCAACTTCATCAAGCAATAGGTAACCCCAGTGCCTTCTTATACCCCAGGTTTGATTATATTGTTCATATGCCCACACAGCTCTGTGTATTTCTATAGCCAAAAACTCAAGATATACTTTGACAGGTCCAGTGCCCAACATAAGGCCTACGTGTGGAAACAGAAAAGGGGGACTCAACTCTCCCTGGGTATTTGAATACAAGGTTGCATCAAGTGTTTTTAGGGTATTTATTTCTGAAGTCTTAAAACTTTTTTCCTGTGAATGAGCAAAACTGAGGAGAGTATGAGTAGCTTTGTCCTTTGACTGATAGCTGACAAATTCTTCTCTTTTTTTTTATATCTATATATTTTTTATTATTATTATTTTCTTTATTTACATTTCAAATGCTATCCCGAAAGTTCCCTATACCCCCCCGCCCCTGCTCCCCTACCCACCCACTCCCACTACTTGGCCCAGGCCTTCCCTTGTGCTGGGTCATATAAAGTTTGCAAGACCAAGGTGCCTCTCTTCCCAGTGATGGCTGATTAGGCCATCTTCTGCTACATATGCAGCTAGAGACTCGAGCTCAGGGGGTACTGGTTAGTTCATATTGTTGTTCTACCTACAGGGTTGCAGCCCTCTTCAGTTCCTTGGGTACTTTCTCTAGCTCCTCCATTGGGGACCCTGTGTTCCATCCAATAGCTGGCTATGAGCATCCACTTCGGTGTTTGCCAGGCACTGGCATAGCCTCACAAGAGGCAGCTATATCAGGGTTCCTTCAGCAGAATCTTGCTGGCATGAGCATTAGTANCTAGGTTTGGTGGCTGATGATGGGATGGANTCNCGNATGGGGTAGTCTCTGGATANTNCATCCTTTCATCTTAGCTCTAAATTTTGTCTCTGTACCTATATCCTTTCATGAGTATTTTGTTCCTTATTCTAAGGAGGAATGAAGTATCCACACAATGGTCATCCTTCTTGGATTTCTTCTGTTTTTGCATAATGTATCTTCGGTATTCTAAGTTTCTGGGCTAATATCCGCTTATCAGTGAGTGCATATCTAGTGACNTCTTTTGTGATTGGGTTACCTCACTAATGATGTTACCCTCCTAAGCCTGAATGCCTTAATCAGGCAGCTCTCAATTGAGCAACTCCAATTGGGCGACTGGCCAGACGGTCATCGTGGTATCTCAGCTGCTTCCAATGCCTTATGGATCCACCCACGAGGCTAACACTGCAGCTTCTGAGGGGTGCTGCAACTTTGGTGCTGTAGAAGTCACAAATGGCTACTTTCAGAGGCTGTGTTGTGGTCATGACCTCTTCAGAAAACATGCATCGAATTGGGAAGAGCTAGACTTGGGCTAGACTTGACTTGTGGATGACAGATGAGTACTTATTCTACAGCTACTCAAGTAACACAGGAGAAGGAGAATAGCCCCAGGGGCACAGAAAATGTCCGTTATTAGTGCAGTGTGAGGCTTGTGATTGGTCCTAATCTAATAGTATGATTAGTGGAACTGGGATCTGTATGTGTACAAAGATGTAACTCTGGGAATTATATTCTGAGTAAAATGTGCTTCACTTCTTTTCTGGCCTATAAGTTGATTGGTTGTCACTTTTTGTTCAGTCGGTTTGGGAGAATTCTCTTCTGTGTATCTCCCCAAACTGCCTGCTTCATCTCAGTGTTGAAATATTTGGCCCAAATGGTTTCTTCTCCTACTCAGTGAACATGCGGGGTTGGTTTCATGAAGAGCATATTAGACCACAGAGCTCACCAGCGTTAATGGTGAGGAAGCAGCTGAGTTCCAGAACCCTCAGAGAACTAATGACCCTGCTGTTCAAAATGGTGACACAGAACCTTAGGCTGAAGAGTTACACAAAAAATTGAGGTCAGAAACTGCAAGAAACTTTAGGACATAGTGGGACCACTGAGAACCAAAGAGGCTGTTAGCACTGTAAATCTGGATCAATGAAAAAGTTTGAGAAAGACACAAAAGGCTGAACAGTTGAGGGGCCCAACACCTGAAGCTCAGAGATGTAACTTTATTTACTCTCTGGATGTTGGAGCTGCAAGCTCAGACCAACAACCCCTGCCCTGTGCACCTAGAACAAGAACTCTCTGGGACCATGAGACTTCATTTCTATTGTATAGAATCACAGCTTATAAACTTCTGGAGTTGAGTGCTATCAACAATATGCCCCCTTTCCATCTCTGATTTCTTTCTAGATAGAACAAAAGAACCCCTAGAGAGCCATCTGAGACACACACAAGAGGCATCTCAGGCTGCTGGTGGATTGGGGCAAGAGATGTGTTCAGAGTTGGGAAAAACATTAGCATGGTACCTATATAGTTCTGGCAAGGAAAGGTGAGAGGAGGCCGTGGGTGGTGAAAGCTGAGAGTGTATCCTGGGAGAGGAGGGAGGAAGGTCAACTCACTGGCCACCAGGTCATGGATCTCCCAGCCAGGAAATAGCCACCAATGGTCCCTCGACTTGCACGGATGGATGACTGGAAAGAATATGCAGAGATGTTAGTACTTTTCAAGTCTCTTTACAGTCCCCACCTTTCATCCCAGATTAACTTCCCTTTTGCTATAGGCATTGTGGGGATAAAGAAGGCAAGAACTGAGGTAGAGCAAAGCTGTCTGTATACTGATGGTGTCAATATTTTTAAACTGTAGTCTGTGGGAGAGCCACACCATTGAGCCCACTGAGGATCTTGGAAGGAGCCAGTAGGTGGTTAGGCAATAGCCTGTTTTGGGATGTGAATGTTCTCTGGGAACACGAGGCCAAATATGTTGGTCAAGACACGAACATAACTGGAATGATAGCTGTGGATTATCCACATCTGTGGTATTGATGTAGAGAAGAGGGTGTACATTAGGCTCAGGGTAGCTAGGGATGGTCAGGACATGATGAGAGTCTCCGATGTGGGCTGATAGTAGGTAAGGATGTGTTGCAATTTGTGTTCAAATTGTTTCAAAGCCCTGTGTGTTAAATACTTAGTCTTCAGTGCACTATCAGACATGGAGAGTTTAGGAACTGTTTGCTTTATGAGGGTTCTCACTTAATATATCAATACATTGATGGATTCAAAATCGAAATGGCTATTGGGAAGTGACAAAAACTATGGAAAATGAGCTCTGATTAGAAAAAAAAGGGTCACAGAGGGTGTGTATTTGAAGGTTATATCTTGTCACCAGCCTTTTCCTCTCTCCCTGTCTGTTTTCCAATGAGCATGTGATGATCATGCTCCTCCATTGCATGCTCCTGCTGCCTTCCTATGCATCCGTTGCATCAGTCAGCTGGGTGCAGTCTGAGGCCTCGGAAACCTGGAGCCTAAAGACATCTTCGCTTCTTTAAACGGATTTACAACATTTTGTTACAACAGAAAGCTGACATGGGAGTAAAAATAACTTCAGAGTGGGAAGCAACAAATCTGACTAGATCTGACTAGATCCTAGAAGTAGGGGAAGGAAAAAAGAAAAGATATTAGGGTTCTCCCACTGGCTACCACAGGGACTGCTGAGCTCCTGCCTACCAACCTCTTTCCCCCATAGCAAGCCTGTGAAGCAAGGACTAGCACCTCCCCAGAGGAAAGGACCAAGAGCCATAGGAATTCCTGACTAGCTAAGAGTAGGGTGATAAGCCACCTCACAGTAGTCAGAAGGTACTGTACTGGTCTTTCAGCAGAATCCTGTGTTGATAACAGTCTCTCTTTATTTCCGGAACCTGCATGCCAGGCATTGTGCCAGGTACTTGCTTGTGTCCTGCCACTGAATGATTACAGCTTTCAAGAGTATCCACTGCAAACACATGGGGAACTGAGAGATTTCCACACCCCCAGGGTCATATGGCTCTGACTGCTGGAGGAATATCTGGGCTCAGGGTTCTCTGACCTCAACACTCTGCACTTGGCCTCAGCTTTGTGGTTTCTGTGAACAATAGGAACATCGGAATCTGGAAGGAGCTATCCCCTAAGAGAACATCAGTTCAGCTCCTTGTTTTAGACGTGAATAGAAATGGAGGAAAGCTGGAGATTGACCATTCTCTGAGTTAGGAGTCTTGAGGTAGAAGAGAGGAGAGTCAGATTCACAGAAGCTATTGTGCAGGCCACAGGCCTCTCTGAGTTTCAGTCTGCCATATACAGAGAGAAACAGGAAGGAAGTGGATGGTTCCCAAAGTACCAATATCAGCTACCTATGGTTGGGCTCTCTCTCTCTCTCTCTCTCTCTCTCTCTCTCTCTCTCTCTCTCTCTCTCTCTCTCTCTCTCTCTCTCTCTCCT
>NC_034595.1:62555129-62586029 GCF_900095145.1 Mus pahari
TTTTGAGACAGGGTTTCTCTGTATAGCCCTGGCTGTCCTGGAACTCACTTTGAAGACCAGGCTGGCCTCGAACTCAGAAATCCGCCTGCCTCTGCCTCCTGAGTGCTGGGATTAAAGGTGTGTGCCACCACACCCGGCTCATGCACACACTCTTTAGAAATCAAGGTGCCCAAGTATCTGCTTTGCAGCAGAGGAACTGAGGACAGTGACTTTGGCGCTCAGGCTGAAGTTCCAGTTTCTTAGTCATCAGTTTAATGCAATTTTTCTTTACCCAATATGAGGGAGAGGAGGGAAGACAGAAGAGTCTATGATCGTCTTTGTAAAGTCACTCTGCCTTTAGACCTTCACCTCCAGTTCCCTGCTTCACAATGGAGGAAACACAACCCTAGGGAAAGCTTAATTAAGTTTTCTTGCAAAGAATGGGGTCAACTGCATCAAGGCAGGCCAAATTTATATTTTCTGTACTCATTCCACACTTCCTGTCCCTGGCTATGAAAGATGAAATGGTTGAGGTCATAGTCTACCTGGGAAAAGGTAGCATTCACTGCAGAGCATCTAAGATTTAGACAGCTGTGTTTCTCATCCCCACCACGTCTTTCTACCACACGTGTGATGATTTGGGGCAAGTTGTTGCCTCTGAACTTAGGCATCTTTCTCATCAATGTGCACCCTGTACCCTGCTTACCTCACTGCAATAAGGAGCTTAGAATATGCTTCCAAGATCCTCTTCAAACTCTGGCTATTTTGTGCTCAGTGCTAAGACAGAAAAACCAGTACTTGCAACCATTTAGCTAATGGGCCCCTAAACTAGGGACGAGACATGCCTGTTAACATCATCCTGTAATAGCTACATCTAGACCTTGCAGTCTGCAAGTGCTGTGTTTTGTTTTGGTGCATAAGCAGGCCAGTCTCTGGTTGGGGTTGGTAAAGGGGTCCCACTGACATGCATCCCCACCTCAGTGTGCTGTGAGAATCATAGACCTGGGTGTAGGGAACAGATTCTCTTTGCCTTTAATTAGAGGATAAAACAAGTCAAAAGCAGAGGTATGAACTTCTTTTGGCTTGGCCCTCTAGCCCAGAATAACAAGTACAGGCTATCCAGAGCCATAAGGAGTTGGGCATGGATTTGCCAGGGTAGCCAGTTGGAATAGATACAGTAGAGTGTAACACCCATTTGGGTTAGAGGCCAGAAGGACAGAGTGGCAAATTTGTAACAAAGATGTCTTCCACATGTATTTACACGAAAATAGGTATTTATCATATAAATGAGAAGGGTGAGGAGCTTAGTCACTGTTAGCAACACAAGGAACAAGTGAAGGACAGTTCCTGGTGTTCTACTTGCAGATGGGGAAATAGGCTCACATGAATGATGTTCAGGAGGGATAGAAGCTAGGTGTGAGCTCAGGGTGTGAGAATGGCATAGTGCTGTCTGGGGCTCATTTCTTCAGAGAAGGATGAGAGTATAGAAGGGAGAAGAGAGCCAAGTCCAGAATGTTCTGCTCTCCCCATTAGGAAAGGCCATCTGGGCCCATAGGACTCTACTGCCTAATCACCCTATACCTTGTCCCCAGCAGCCCCCTCACAAGTGCCTGAGGCTGAGCTCAAGTTTTATATCTGGTCTAATCCTAAATGAGCAGGTTTGACCACAAAATATCAAACCTATCAGAATATGGCAAGGAACACTGGATCCTGGAGGCCTAGGACCTGATGTGTCTTAGGGTCCCATTAAAGTACCCTGAACACTGCCAAGGACATGCCCAGGAAAGTGCCAGCCTTCTGCCTGTTCTCCAGTAAAGCCTTCTTAGGAAAGTGCTGCTCAAGTCAGAACTTCTGTGCCAAGAGCATCTCTCCTTCCTCCTCTGCTTTCAGCTACCAGACTTTGCAGCAGCACCTCTGAGAATCAAACCATAGGAAGAACAGGATGCACAGGGAGGAGAAGTCTAGCTGTTGAATAAAGACTTAATGAAGTATTGAATAGTCTGAGGTACTCGGCATTACAATTTCTGAATAATATTTGAATTGGGGCTGTATGTTCAGACTGAAAATGTCAGAATTTCCATGCAATTGTCATCAGAAAATGGCCTGAATTTTAATGTAGGGATATAAAAAGAATGTCCCAATGAACAACCAGATTAAGAAAATTGGCTTTAGGATCACTTCCCTGAGTCCAGCCTACTCCCCCCTTCAGTACACGGGAGATCAGACCCATCTCCTGCATCTTAGCTGGCTATCCCTTAGGCTTTTGACTGGGTCCTTATTGAAGACTTCGGAATTCTTGGAATCTTTGCTAGAGTAGTGGGTCCCCCTAGCTTCTCAGTCTCATCATTCTTGGTCACCTCCAACCATTTCAGTCCTTTTGGACAGCTCATGTATCTCATACTCTTAGGCTCTCCTGCTGTGTCTGTCATGTCATTTCCCCATTGGTCATTCTGCAGGGTATAAGTGAACAGGTTGCCTTGACAGCTATCTTGGGATCTGGCCTATGGGTACCTTATGGGAGTTCTTTTCCCCACAGCCTTTAGAATTTGGGTGAGAACCCTTCCTGTGCTTTCTTGCTGCTGAATTGTATGTTGGGGTGGGCAACACTGGGATGGGGCATGCTTGCCTCATCTCTGGGATTTACCCACAGAAAAGATCAGTTGGGAGCTTTTGGCCAAGTGAGGGAACTGCTGATGAGGAGGCCTTGAGCACATGGTGTCAGGTGCTTGAGCATATAGAACAGTACCCAGCCCTTCCCATTCCATGTACCATCCAATTGGTCCTTTCATGAAAGGGAAGGACCTTTCATGCACCTGCCTACAAGCCTTCTGTCTCCTTGTAGGGTTCCTTAACTCTGAAATGCTGGGCAGGCTCTGTGTACCTCCCACTGGCCTGTACCCAGGCTACTTACAAGTCCTTCCTGTAAAACCACTCTTTGCCAGGATCCCTGCTAACAACTTCCTTATTGAGAATAATAAAAGATAGGAGACTAATGTCTAAGATTACTGCTTGTATTACTGGGTCACATACAGAACAAACAGTGGCATTTGGACATGGATTTATTATTATTATTTTCAGGTAGAAAAATATTAGCTAATACCTGGGCTAGTTTGGGTTTTGACTCTGGACTTAGATGACTCTAAAACCACTCAGGACCACTGTCCCTTCTCTCCTGGCCCTCTGTCTCTAGAGACAGAACAGAGAAAAACTTCCTGCTTGTGTTTGAATAGAGATCTTCTGTGTGCTGTCCCTTCCAACTGAAGCTTGGAACAGGTTGGAAATGCAGCTAAACAAGGAACAGGAGGCTCCCCAAATTTGGGTCTTGGTTCCAAGCCAGTGATTGCCACTGCAGTCTTCACTCAGCCCTCCTTCTTGCCTTTTGCAATTCTCAGGTCTACAGACCTGGAGATGCCTTTTTCCCATGCCCATGTTCAGTTCAGTTCAAACCCAGATCTCATCCACTAACCAGGTCATTCCCAGGTCATTCTGTGCCATGAACAACTTTAGAGTACACTACTCCTAAGAGAGCGACACCAACAGCACCCCACCTCAGAACAAACCTCTCTCACAGGGGCAAGTATCAGAGAGGCAAGTCAGGATCCTGACAAACAAATTACATGGTCTTCAGGGTCAGAGTGGATACCTGCTGTATTGTTCACTGGTCCCTATCTCCAGCTGTCAAAGGCCAAATTTCTGTGAGTTTCCTGTGTCCCTACGGTTTCTGAGGAAGAAAGCAGACCCTGTATACACAAGATAGATGCTTAATTGTAAGAGGAAGGAGAAATACATAGATGTATAAGTCTGAGAAAGATGGCAACAGAATACCAGAAATGGAGAGGAAGGAAGAGAGAAAGACTTATACTCTACTCACCAAAAACATACCTGCACAGCCTGGCCTAGTCAAAACTTCCTGGGCTCAGTGTCTGAGCCTCAAGCTCCTCAGTGCCAAGGCATGGCATTTAACAACTTCTCTTAGTCACAGAAGACAGAGAAGGAGCCTGGCTCCTCCCCCCAGAGGGTGGCAGGCAAGGCCCTGAATATCACCCCAGTCACTGGGTCTTGGTTTCTGAGGGACAGTGTCTGCTATTGTGACTCGGTGTGGTTATGAATTAAAGTAAACACACTCTGTAGGAGGTTCAGAGTTGCCCAGGCCCCCAGGGGAGGTGGGGAGGGAGACACAGCTCAGCATGACACTCTGTCACTCTGGCCACAGCCTTCTCTCACACCTGGGCAAACAGGTTTCTCAACCAGGCAGACAGCATTTCAGTTTCCAGAAGAACAAATTCTGAGCTCTGATGTATAGCATGACTTCTTTGCTTGATCATATCATGTTGTATGCTTGAAACTCAATAAGCAAGTATAAGCAGGTATAGCTGGATCATTCTCACTGCATGCTCCAAATGTGAGCTTGATGGAGCTCATCATTTTCCAATATAAATGTTAAGTGACTACATCAAACCATCTCATGACTTACAATTTCTTTATGTCAACTCTGTTTTTCTTTCAACATAATATCTTTATGATTCCTTGGGAATTTCACATCATGTACCACAATCACACTTGCTTCTCAGTCCTCCTCTCCCTTTCACATCATGTACCCCAATCACACTTGCTTCTCAGTCCTCCTCTCCCCTCTCTTCCACTCTTGTGACCTCCCCTGAAAAGAAGAAAAAGAAAAAAAATGAAAAAGAAAAGAAATTCCATTTTGTGTTGTTTCTATACTCACTGGAGCATGGTCAAACTCTACTTGGGCAGTCCTTCTCCACCTGTACCCCTAACGGAGCCATCAATTATGAAGAGCTGACTTCAGCATCCTTATCACAAAATTCAAGGGCTTTCTTTGATGGCTTCCTTTGTAGGTTGTTATATTTTGTGGGGTAGGATTGGGTTGGAAGTAGGGATTTCTATTTTCCTCTTTTTCAACTGTTCATTTGCAGTCATCAATACTACTGTCCTCCTTGTTCTTTGTAGTCAGCAGGAGCATACATCCTGGGCTTTTACATGGTTTCTGGCCACAGCACAGGCCACAAAGAGCACAGACCATAGTATACCCACATGGTCTCTAGCATTAGCAGTTACTGTGGACCTCCTTGGACATCAGCATGGCCCTCTGCCAAAGCACAGGCCATGGGCCAGCATGGCCTCTGGGAGAAGTACATACCCCATGGTTCAAACCAGTAAGTTAACCATTCTTCATCTGAAATATCATTTCACTGTTCAGAGTCAGGGTGATCATGTTGCTGGGCAACTTCTTCAGGAGCTGTGTGTGCACAAGCTCCAGGTTGCTTCACACCATCCTGCTGACCCTACTGTGTAACATGAACTGCAGCCCTCTCTCACACCCACCACAGCTGTTGAGTCAAGCTCTACCTCATTTCACTGAGCATGCTCCACTGTGCTCTTCCATCTTTCCCACCTCTCCTCTAGTTCATCAAAGTGGGATCACAAGCTGCAGAGTATCACAATGCACCCTTTTACATAAACAGCTTTACATACAAATGTTCATTGCAATGAGGAATCATTGTTGATCTGGTTTAAGACCTCTGGCTTCTGCTACACCATCAGTTCTGAAACCCTAGTGAAGCGTCCTCTCAAGTTTCCCACTGTTGCCTAGGACCATGTACAGCAGTACATTAGTACCTCACAGATGGAGTAGATGTTGGGGTGGACCAATTCAAAGCTCTGGATCTGGGCTGGGTAGTAACTGAGTTGGTCAACCTGGGCCTCCCTTAGGTCAGCAAGGGCAGGACTAGCACTCCTGCTGCCACTGAGCTGCCTGTTAACTGTTTTCATGAGGCTGGAGAAACTAAATGAAATTCTCTCCTGTCTCCCCAACACATGTGGGAAGTGATAGCTGAAAGGAAATATATGCAGTTAGGATGTTCAGAGTCATGTTTGGATTGGACCACAGATCAGGCACAGGTATGAGAAGACCCACCAGTGCTCCCCTTCCTCAACCATTGGGAGCTTGTTCAGGGAAAGTGACAAGTAATAGTGAAGACACCTATAGTAGAACAAGTTCAGATTCCTTTGGGTTCCTCCCCAAACCAGTCCCCTTGCCCAGGAGAACAAAGCACTTTGCATTTCTGTCTCCTTTTTATCTTAGAAGAAGAAAATTACCATCCCACAAGCTGATGGAAGAAGATAAAAGTGGTTGAGAATTTTTTTTTCTCCTAGTAGTAATGCCTCTTTCCTGAGGTCCTATCAGGATTCCAGGATGGAGTATTATAGCCTCTTACATGGCCTGAAACTGCAGTTTAGAGAAGCAAAAACTGAGTCCCATATGATACTAGGAGTATCTTATGCATATTATCTGTGGTGGTTTAAATAAAAATGGTCCCATAGGTCAAAAATAAGAGGCATTATTAGGAGGTGTGGCCTTGCTGGAGAAAGTGTGGTTTTATTTGATGAAATTGTATCACTAGGGGGAGGACTTTGAGGTTTAAGACGTTCAAGCCATGCCCAATGTAGCTGTTTCTTTTCTACTGTGCAAGGATCACGGTGTAAATCTCTTAGCTTCTTCTCCAGCACCATGTTTGCCTGCATGATGCTGTCATGCTTCCCTGAACCTTTGAAACTAAGCCAGACCCAATGAAATGTTTTTCTTTCTAAGAGTTGCCTTAATCATGGTGTTTCTTCATGCCAATAGAAAGAATAACTGAGACAATGCCCAAGAATTTGCATTTGTACAATGGGATGGTAACATATGTTCCCTAATCTGTTTGAAACATTAAATGTGATCATAGATAATGAACAAGGTGCTGAAATGGGACCTTTTCTGTGTCACTTCTGGCTGTCACCTGAGACTCCAAAACATCATAGGCTATTGCCTTTCCTCCCAATTTCCTCCCAGAAATGTAAGGCAAGACCCTATTGCTGCAGGCCCTATACATTTTAGGTACAAGGCTTGGGGAAATTGAACTGGAAATGACCTGGAAGCCTCCTCCATGATGACCAGATCACATAGGTTTTGAAGGTGCTATGCAAACTACTTGCTGAAAGCCTGTGATCGACAATGACCAGCCTAGCAATAAAACCCCAATGGTGTAATAGTGTCACTTAGGTTTGGGGGCTAATCAACAGACACACAATTGAACTTAAAGGCCTTCATAATAAGAAGGAATTTATGCCGGATTCTGTAAACCTAGCCAAATACCCATGACTGCTTAAGTCATGTACTCTTGAATACCTATTACTGCCCCTTTCCTAAACTGGTTTCAAAGTTGTTATTCTGGACCCATAAACAAGTAAGGCTATCACGCCTCATCCAAGAAGCTTCTTTTTGGAGCAAACATCAACCACTAAGGAAATCCACAACTGCTTACAGTAGGGGTATGCAACACAACACAGATCTCAGGCTCAGGAAACACTGAGCAAGAGGAGAACAGATTAGATTTTAAGAACCAGAGGATCAGCTCTCCTCTGTGTCTTCCATGTATAACAAGGAAACCCAGGGGAGCCACACACATGAAGTGTCAACAATATGGCTGCTAAACAAAACCTGAACTATGACAATACCAGTTGACCTTTCAACAAGGATGGGTGAAATCTCAAAGATCCTACCCCTAGATGAAGAGCTACAGGCAAGTGTTGGCTTCTGAGAAAGAGGAAGTCAGTCTTCTCCAGGAGTGAACTCACTTATAGGTTACCTAATTCCAAGTGGTCAGTTCTAAATACATATACATAGAAGCCTCACTAAACTACAGGCTGTGTGTGTGTGTGTGTGTGTGTGTGTGTGTGTGTGTGTATGTGTGTGTGCATAAAACAATAATTAAAAAATAGGACATAAGTTTGAAAGAGAGTTGTAGAAAGTAGAAGGAATTAGAGGAGGGAGAGAAAGGAAGAAATGATGTAAATATAGTAGTCACAGATGACATTTAAAAAGATTTAAAGAGGTGTGTGTAGGAGTCCACTGAGTACTCTGGGGCATGCTCAAGTTAATGATAACAATGGTGGCATAAGTTCATGTATACCCATGTAAAGTAAGATAGGAGAAGGAAAGTTCACATGTGAATTCTCTTACTAGGTCTTGATGCAGAGCATAAGTAATTAAGATCAGTATTAGTATTTTTAAGCAAAACTATTTTTAGAATAGCAGTACTAGTCGCAGCCACAAAGAGTGAAGCAGAACACCAACTCTTCCATCCAGCATCCCTCTGGGGAGTGAGGCAGACTCCAGGTGTCTAAAATATCTCTGACATGTCTTAATCTATCTGTGGTGCTAGAGGCCATATGCAGAATCTGTAGGTAGTAAAGGAACACGTTGGGGGTTTTCATTTATAATCTGGGTGCTAAATAGCCTGAGACATTCCTTATAAAAAACAGGAATGAGTGAGAAAAGTATCTGACCACATATGATGTTTATCTTTCCCAAAATTTGTTCTGATATTTTCAGTACTCTGGATGATTTTTCCCAAATCCCTACTTCTTTATCTTTCTTTTCCATCCTTTTCTCTCCTTCCTACCTCCCTTCCTCCTTCTCTCCTTTTTTGCCCTTCCTCTTTATGTCTTCCCTTCTCCCCCTTTTCATTCAAAATTTATAGATTTCTACAACTAAAGTTTTGGGTAACTTTCTTAGGGATGCCCTTTGTATCTCTCAAAAACTTTCAGAAACATTCCAAGATAACCTTTGTTAAAAATCTCTGGAATCTTAATCTTTGGAAGTCTTTCTCCCCTTTCCTTTTCTCTTTGAAACAGTGTCTGCTCTGAACCTCAGACACGAAGTCCCTTGTCTTCCACAGCTCACTATCATTTTGAAAATGGATGCTGGTCAAAGAAACCTGCTGGTTTCAGAAAATCTCCATACTCACAAGCACCTGTAATTTCCAAATATGTTAGGATCAAGTTAGAACCAGAAAAGAGCTTGGCATTTAGTGTCAGTGTATCTAAGGTTTGATTTTCTATTGTTTTGAAACTGTTTGTGTGGACCTTGGGAAATTGCTTGCCTCCTTCCATAACTTTCTTTTGTGATCAAGAGAAAGAAGTCATAGAATTATGGTATTTTTTGAGCATTGCATCAATCTTTATGCCTCAGCTATATGGTTGTGGTTTAGAAGAAGTTACTAAATGATAAGTGCCTGGGTATGCACTCATGACTCATGATTCTCCATGAGCTTATAAGGAAACAAAGAGCTTCTGTTTATACTTTGCATATCATTTGGTAGAAATATGGAATGACTTGGAAAGTCCCTTGAATTTTGGAAGGTGTATTGTGTAAGTTCATTGCAAATGCCCTCTGTTTACACTCTTTTGGACTGTATTTAAATATGGCCTTTGAAAGTGCAATACTAAGAATTGGACACAAGGTGGCACCATTGAACAGGCTTCAGCTGTGTCTGTACATTTTCAGAGAAGAGAAACAGCATTAACTGATACAGCTATGTGTGAGCCCGTCAGCATGCAGAGGTCAGCATCAGAGAGGATTCTTAGGATAACAGGAAGTCTGAGCTGCCCTGTGATAAGACATCTCTGTGTTTAGTATGTAGACAAGTGTCATTCAATAAACCCCTCCAGAGACGGAAATATTCTGTAAATGTGTTGTCTGAAATGATAGCAATTAACCACAAGCGAATATTTCAGGTATGGTTACTGTGACAAAGGACTACACATTTTAACTAATTTAAAAGATAAATAACCATTCTAATGGTTTCTGGGCTTTGCAGCACAGAATTATAGAACATTTCAGGTTTTTAGTTTTAAATGATAAATGATAAATATTCTAGTCAACACTTTCTTCCAATTTGGACTTTTAAATTCATTTTTGTTCATATGTTTCTCACAGTGGTGAGGAAGTGGTGAGGCAGGAGAAGTGGTAGAGGATTGAAAGATGATCTCTTAACATAATAATACAAGCAAGTCAGTAAGAGCTAGAAATCACTGTTGTCTTTCCTTCTGAGACTAACCGAATGAAAATTATTTCTAATATGGCCTAACATAACAGCAGAATATACACTATTTAAATTATATGAAATTAGAATCTGGAATATTTGGAAAATAGATCGGGGACATAGAAATAGTGGAGGAAGATACAAGAAGAGGTGAATATGATAAAAGTACATTATATACATGAATGAAGAAGACACAATGAAACATATCAGTTTATACATTTAATATTCATGATAAGTAGCACAAATAAATACAAATTTGATTTTTTAAACATACTGTTATCCCCCAAATTATTGCCTTGCTCAGCTATAATCAGAGAACCTTCCTTTTTCAGTAGATAGGAATGAACACAGAGACTCATGATTGGATTAGATGCAGAGATAAAAATATTTTGAAACAGTGACTCCTAAATAGAACGTGATCATCAAACTCTTCCATCAGGGGTCAGAGAACTGTGCAGAATAGAAATCAGAAACATGGTAAGAGCAAGAGGGATGGATGACACCAAGGAAACTTGTTTTTCAGAAACTCCAGGATTGATGCATATATGAACCACAGATCCTATGTCAGCATCACAAGACCAGCACAGATTCAGGCTAGATGTAGTGAAAGTGGACACAAGCTCCCATACCTAATTAAGAATCTATCTCCAATTGAGATATGCTTACAAAGGAAAAATTATTTTTCTATAGTGGAGTACTACAATTAACATTAGACACCATGCCTAGAAGTAGATGGATAATATAGAATGAACTGAATGATAATTTTTTCGACTTTTTTTTTTTTTAAATCTTATATCACTTTGGTCATTTTGGTCTTACTGGTCTTTTCTTTATATTATGGTTTCTGATTTTCTGTTTTATGTCATGTGTGTTAGTTGTGCTTTCTTTACATTAGTTTTGTTGTTTTTGTTTTTGTTTTAAATCTGGTTTGCTATTTGATGTTTGCCTATTTGTTTTCTAAAGAGAAAGAAAAAAGTATAGAGTTGAAGGATGTAGGGAGGATTTTGGAGAAGTTCAGGGTGGGGAACTTTGATCAGAATACACTGTATAAAATTAATTTTCAAAAAAGCTTCCTATATACTTTATTAAAAAACTTTTGCAATTATTACCATCCCTATTACATACCCTTCATTACACAGAATATTGCAAATAATCTGAAAAGGAACATGTTTTGTATCAAGAAGTATCAAAGTATTTGGAAAAAACTAAATAACATTTATATATAGAATGGTAATTTCAAAAGTACATGACTATCAATACAAGCAAGTTTCTTTTAGTTTTTCTAATGTTCTCAAGCAAAATTTAGGGGAAAATATGTGAACAAATATGCCTTGTCTCAGATATTATCACCAGACAAGCAAGTCATGTTGGAACAAGTCTACTGCAAACAACAGAGAGCTCAGTAGTGCTGTAGTACATGATGCATGTCTGTGTGAGCTCACATGGCATTTTACAGAAATAAGCAAATTAGATACCTCCCAGTTTTTTCAGTGAACAGATATGCATTTGAGGATGACAAGTGACAAATATCACCCTGGAGGTAGCTGGTAGAACCTGGAGATATCACCAACTCTGAGCTAGAGGAGGTGTAAGTGAATACTGATGAAGGAGCTTTGCTGAACCATCTGCAGGCACAGAGGGTTTTTGAAGGACCAGGAAAGAAATTCTTTCTAGATTTTGGAGCTCAAGTAAGTGATCTGTGTATGTATAATGTTTGGAGACAAGAGTAGTTCCTGCTTCTGTAAGTCTAATCTTAGGGTTTTAACTCTAGTAGCTAATAGTTAGACAGTTCTTCATCATATATGGGGCTTAGAGATCTGACAGGAATTTAAGTCTTTCAAAAGAGAGAGTTTGTATTCAAATTTCATTGTTAAGGTTTAGTGTAAGGCTGGTAAAGTTTAGTGTACTCTGAACTTCAGAAATTATACTATTTCCATGGCCTGTTTTATAAATTAAAGAATCAGAGAGAAAATGGTGAGGCCAATGTTTTAGACTTGACACATCCTTAGAGGCGTTTCGAGTTATTAAGGTCGGTTTACTAACTGTAAGTTATATAGTAAGGCATATATGATAAAGAATACACATAAATATTCACCAAAAGATTGTTTTATTTAATGATTACTTGTATTTTCTAGACATTTGTGTACTTGCAATTATAACACTTGAACCATTCTCATTTGACTCTTAACGCTGCCAAATTCTCTACAGATTGATATCTGACACTTACAGAAATGGTCCACTCCCCTTATTGATTCATATAGTATATGGCTAAACATCAATTGTTAGCTGGGCAGTGGTGGCGCACATCTTTAATCCCAGCACTCGGGAGGCAGAGACAGGCGGATTTCTGAGTTCAAGGCCAGCCTGATCTACAAAGTGAGTTCCAGGAACGGCCAGGGCTACACAGAGAAACCTTGTCTCAACCATCCCCCTCCCCCCCAAAAAAACCCATAGATTGTTCATCCATTTTTGTCAGAAAAAATGGTTACTCCCAGCTACTGGCTTTTAATGTATCAATACAAGATAAAAGACTTCTTGTACTTTTATTTATCTTGTAGTTTTTTTTCTTTTCTTTTCCTTTTTTTTTCTTTTTTTCTATAATGATTTCATTTTTATTCCAATGATCTAGAACAATCCAACAAAATCTAAAGTTAGTGTGTGCATGCATGTCACTAAATATTTTTTTTAAAAAATTATCTTTAATTTTTTTAGCAGTCTAGTCATTTTCCCTCTCCTGGTCCCCCTTCCAACCATTCCTGATCCTACTCCTCCTCCCCTGTCTCCATGAAAATGCCCCGTGTCATCTCACCAGACCTCCCTACTCCCTGGGTGCCACACCCACTCCAGTAGTGACTCACTTTACAGGTTTGGAAACCTCGAAGCAGTCCTGAGGCAAAAGAGTTTCAAGGAAACTCAGTCTCCTGGAGCCTTAGCATTCCAATAACCCATACATTCAAACCCTACCCACATGTTAGTATGGTGTATGCTCTCTTTCAGTATTATAAGTGCCTTTAAAAATTAAATTTTATCATAGGTGAGCCTCCACCAGTGTTAAGCCGATGAGCTGGGAATTCAGTAGGATTCAGTGAGAAGGTTACCTATTCATTAACACTCAAATTTACTTCTGGTAAAGACTAGTGAAACTAATCAGGCATTACAAAGAGCAGAGCCAGCATAGCTCAGGGCTAGTCTTCAGAAGTGTTTACTGAGGACAGGGAATACACATTGGCCTGGTGAAAATTCCCCTGAAACATGTCCCATTCCACCACCACCACCCCCCCAGGCCCAAAGGAACAGCATAATCAAGGATTTACTGGGAATCCCTGGTGGTGGGGGTTAACTATTGACTAGCCTTGTACCTGGCTTCCTCCTTAGGCTGCCTCGTCCTCCCGCCATCCTTTGATGTTTACAATCCTTTGTTTTGTGTCGCTGTAACTCTGCAGATGTATCCTGCCAGGCTTTTCTTGTTTGTTCTGTATTAAAAGTTTGATGCTCAAATTAGAAAAATAGTTTCAGATTCTACACTCTCTCATGTGGACTCTGTTTGTCATCCGCTGAATCCATGCGCGCCTGCCACCAGACACCCGTTCCACACAGATAGGAGACCCCAAAAAGGAGGTAGTCTGCGGCACCTGGGGCCTCAAGTCTCTTGAGGGTTATGTGCATCTTCTCTTATTGAGACCAGACCAGGCTGTCCTCTGCTGTATATGTGTCAGGGGGCCTCATTTCAGCTAGTGTATGCTGCCTGGTTAGTGGCTCAGTGTTTGAGAGATCTCAGGGGTCCAGGCAACCTCAGGAGGTCTGAGATTGGGGGATCCTCTAGAATGTACTAGAGACCTGGGAGGTGAGAAATGTCAAGGACCCAGTCTGGGAGACCTTAGATGTAATGACCAACAGTTGGAAGAGGGAAGTTTTAGAGCCCATCTCCAGTAGAAAAACAGGGCATCAATGGAGGAATGGGTTGCCATCCCACACTCAAACACTCTGACCCAGAATTATTCCTGTCTAAAATAAGTATATGGACAAAAATGGAGAAGAGACTGAAGGAAAGGAGATCCATTTTGCTAGCACAAATTGGGATCCAGCTCAAGCATAGACTCCAAGCCTGACCCTATTACTGATGCTATAGTGTGCATACAGAGAGAAGACTAGCATGGCTGCCATCTGAGAAGCCCAACAAGCAGCTGAAAGAGTCACATGCAGATACTTACACCTAACCAGTGGACAGAAGACAGGGACCACTGGGATTGAATTTAGGAAAGATTGGAAGAAGCTGAGGAGGAGGGAGACCTCATAGGAAGAACAGTAGTTTTCTTTTAAGAAAACATCTTTAATAAATTCAGTCACTAAGTTAATTGTTCGGAAAGTTGTGGGTGGTAATGGAAAGTGATACCAGAATCATACACATCTGTCATTTAGAGATTGCATTTCTTATTATGTGTCCTTGTTTGCTGGAACCTGCTCTTCCAGATAATAAGCCAGCCAATCACCTACCCACAGCATGTGTGCAAATCATATGATGGAATAGGGTTATGTAACTTTTGTTATTTGTCAGATAAATAGAAAAATATTCCAATAACTTTAATGCACACTAACCACACAAAGGCCAAGTAGACCTCCTACTTTCTCTCAGTAGCAGAGGGATTTTGATGATCTTCATGGCCATAGGGATTTTCTTCTCCTGATCTTGACTCATCTCTAGAACATATGGCTAAGGCTTTAACAAAATCCAATATTTCTCTTTAATATATGTTTTGTTTGAAACTCTTCATTATTGTTAGCTTGCACGCTGATTTGGCATGCTAACACAGTGAATAAACTCATATCTATTAAGGTGATTTGTGTTTACCTAAAATGCAGGATACCAGTTGAGTTTGAAGTAATTTATTTTGACATGCCATATCCAAAGATTCAGTTATATTTATATATGATTTCATCATTTCTTTAAACTTAAATTTGAAGATGTACCATGATTTTGCATCAATGTTTAATTTAAAGTGAAATTTAAAGTTTAAATTTATCAAATGCCAGTGTTTCCTTATCTATCTATCTATCTATCTATCTATCTATCTATCTATCTATCTATCTATCTATCTAGTCTATCTACCTACCTATCATTCCTTTTCATTTATTTTTCCCTTGAGACTTTCAAGTATTATACAAAAGTTTTTATTATATTCAACCCCCAAATCCCATTTCCACTCCTTTCTTTTTTTAAAATCTTACTTTGTTTTCATTTTTGTGCCCTTTAAGAGGGGCACAAAATTAAAAATTTAAAAATTTAAAAAAAATTAAAATTTAACACTACCTAGAAATTCATGGATGTATAGTCTTCCATGGAGTGTGGTTAATTTTTTAATCCTTATACTCTTTGAGAAATCTAGCCCTTTTTTTCAGGATTGCTACCAATTTCCAATTACTCTAAACATAGGGGTGAAATTGTATGCCCAACTTTCTTTTTCACTTGCAATGGATTGTGTTTGCCTAAGTTTTATGCACAGTGTCATAGGTGCATTTGCCCTAGTGTGTCTAGAAGATGTTTACTTTTAATCATCTACCACCTCAGATTACTATACTGTTTCTGACGCCCCTTAACCAATCATCCTTGAGCCCTTGGTGGGTGAACCATTAGGAATATATGTTCCTTCAGTGCTAATCATTTTCATTATCATATTTTGTACTCTAGCCAGTTGTAATCTGTCTTAATCTCTATCTACTGAAAATGGAAACTTCTGAGATGATTATTGGACATATTATTCTGTGAGTACTAGGATAAGTCATTAGTAGTCAGTTAAAGATTATGTCAATTTAGAAGCATACTAAGGTAGGTTTTGTAGTGAGTAGTTTCTACTATACCACTTTAAATTCTGGGCATACCATTCTCTCTCTCTCTCTCTCTCTCTCTCTCTCTCTCTCTCTCTCTCTCTCTCTCGTTCTTTTCTGTATCCTCTTTTTTATTAGACATTTTCTTCATTTACATTTCAAATGCTATCCTGAAAGTCCCCTATACCCCACTCCCCACCCTGCTCCCCAACCCACCCACTCCTGCTTCCTGGCCTTGGCATTCTCCTATATTGAAGCATATGATCTTCACAAGACCAAGGGCCTCTCCTCCCATTGATGGCCGACTAAGCCATGCTCTACTATATTTGCAAATAGAGACACAGTTCTGGGGGTGAGTACTGATTAGTGAATATTGTTGATCCTCCTATAGGGTTGCCGACCACTTTAGCTCCTTGGGTATTTTCTCTAGCTCCTTCTTTCGGGGCCCTGTGTTCCATCCAATAGATGACTGTGAGCATCCACTTTTGTATTTGCCAGGCACTAGCATAGCCTTACAAGAGATAGCTATATCAGGGTCCTGTCAGCAAAATCTTGCTTTCGTATGCAATAGAGTCTGGGTTTTCTGGTTGTATATGAGATGGATCCCTAGGTGGGGCAGTCTCTGGATGGTCTTTTCTTCTGTCTCAGCTGTGACGTTTGTCTCTGTAACTCCTTCCATGGGTATTTTGTTCCCCGTTCTAAGAAGGAAAGTAGTATCCACACTTTGGTCATCCTTCTACTTGAGTTTCATGTGCTTTGCAAATTGTATCTTGAGTAGTCTAAGTTTCTGGATTAATATCCACTTATCAGTGAGTGCATATCATGTGTGTTCTTTTGTGATTGGGTTACCTCACTCAGGATGATATCTTCCAGATCCGTCCATTTGCCCAAGAATTTCATAAATTCGTTATTTTCAATTGCTGAGTAGTACTCCATTGTTTAAATGTACAGAACTAAATAAAGAATTCTCAACTGAGGAATACCGAATGGCTCAGAAACACCTGAAAAAATGTTCAACATTCTTAATCATCAGAGAAATGCAAGTCAAAACAACCCTCAGATTCCCCCTCACACCAGTCTGAATGGCTACACTCAAAAATTCAGGTGGCAGCACATGTTGGCAAGGATGTGGAGAAAGAGAAATACTCCTCCATTGTTGGTGGGATTGCAAGCTGGTACAACCACTCTGGAAATCAGTTTGGCAGTTCCTCAGAAAATTGTACATAGTAATACCAGAATATCTAGCAATACCTCTCCTGGGCATATACCCAGGAGATGTTCCAACTTGTAATAGTACATATGCTATGTTCATAGCAACCTTATTTATACTAGCCAGAAGCTGGAAAGAACCCAGATGTTCCCCCAGCAAAGGAATGGATACAAAAAATGGGCAGACCATTCTACTAGCCACCACTCAAGAGTCACATCAGATCTGTGGATGAACCCCCTGCCACACACAAACACACTCATTTTAATATGCTTTTTAGATCAATACCTTGACACATCTAAGTCTCCTGTGGCTAAAGCGCCCTTACCTTCATTCCTAAATTAACATCTTTGAATATGCCCTCAGCTTAGTTGCTCAGTTACCTTTACTGCGATCTCAACACCTCTAAATTTTCCCTCAGCTTAGTTGCATTTCTAATCTTCTACCTGCTACCCTAGGCCCAGTTGGGGACATGGCCAATGGCCACTCTGTTGAAGATATCACAAGACTTGTGGCTTTTTCTCCCTATGAAGCATGACAGATCTCATTTTCCTCCTGCATATTTTAGCCAGCCTGCAGGAACCCAGAAGTTCTGTCTCTTCCTTCTACCCATTGGCTGCTAGCATCTTTATTGATTGATCAAGAACCAATTGGGAACAGGACCTTCAAAGTTCACAGGCAGATTCCCAATCAAAGCATCAGAACTACTCCATACAGGTTTTACCTAGGGTCTACCACCTGTCTAGACATACTTGAACCATAGAACATGATAAGATAGAAGAGTCTGAGGCAGTGGGATAAAGGTACTGAGAAGACCTCTCCTGATCGGATTAATGTATGAGGACAGAGACATTCTCTCAAACACTGGAAAGCCTTAGTATTTAAAAGTAAATACAATAAGTTTAACCCTTTTTATAATTATGCAGAACATCTGTCTACATAGACAATGCATGCATGCCTCATGTCTCATTGCTTCTGACTTCTTTCTGGGGGTAATTTGCAGATATGATGAAGCCTGAATTCTCTCACTTTTCTGGATTCTGTGTGTGCTTTCTTTTTCTGCAAGTGATGGTGTCTTCGGGTAAAAAGTTAATTTGTTTAAAATAAATACAACCCTTTAAAAATCTTTTCAAGTTTTCTTTGGCCATTTCATACACATGTATAGTAAATTTAAGTTGTGTTCACTTCCTTTCCCTGTTCACACACTGTTTTTTCTCCTGCCAAAGCCCTTCTTCCAAGCATGTCTCACTTCTACACTACTGAAAAAAATTATATTCCTTACCTCAGAAGCCATTTAGTTCCAACAGATCCTCTGGCTTGTGTGGGGGCTCTTGACCCCTCTTTGAGCATGAGGAATTACTGATGGATTTGATAATGTGCCCTGATTGTGTTTATGGCCACAGCTTCCACAGCTGCAGGAGTACAACATCTGTTATATCCAGAGGATTATTATTTCCTACACATCTTATCATGATCTCTCTTTTCATTCATTCTGCCCCTTCTGCTTCAATATTTTTAGCCTTAAAAGGAATGATATACATAACCCATTTGATGCAGAGCAGCCCTCAATCCCACCATCTTGGCCAGCTATGGGTTCTGCAATATCAACCACACTGTACAACATGGAGCTTCCTTGATGAAGGCAAAGCTTAGCACTAATCTTAGAAGAGACTTGAAGATAATTTGTTTACTTTTTTTTTAACTCATGCTTTTTCTGTGCATGGAATCTAAGATTCACTTCCATGTGATTCCTTCTGCATCTAAGGAGCAGAAACTCATCATTCCATTGTTATAACAAGTAAAATGCTGAAATAAATGAACCCTGGAAATCTGAAATTTATTTTATCTCTTTAAACGTGAGATGACTAAGAAACTAGGAGCCAAAGCAAATCTCCCCTCATTCAAGTTGTTTCCCTGAGAAATCCTACCACAGTTCCCAGCAAATGACTATTTCTAAGGCCACAATATCCTGTGAAGTTTCAAAATAGTTGCATCTGGCAGATTCTTTCTCCATATGATTGTTTTTTTAAAGTAGAGAAAAAAATTGTTAGTGCTTTCTGCTCTACAATCAGCCACTGTATATCTCTAAAGTACAATGAAATAGTATTGTGTTTTCAAAAAATAAAATATTGATGGACTACAGGGAGTAAAGTCAGAGCGGAACTTTTGGAGCAGCTAGGTAAACTTGGCAGTGTTTAGTATGTATGTTTTAAAACAGAGTATATATAGAGAGGAGGTCATGGCATCAGACTTATTTTGGTATTTTTTGCTCTTCCACAGAGAAACTGAGGGTAACTACTCCCACAAGACACCTGTTAGCTAGAGTAGGAGGCCAGGCTGAGCTCAGCTGCCAGGTGATCCCACCACACAGTGTGATGCATATGGAGGTGCGCTGGTTCAGGAGTGGCCTTTCCCAACCTGTTTACCTATACAGAGGTGGCCATAAAATGAGTGAAGAAGCTGCTCTTGAATATGCAAGTCGTACAGAGTTTGTGAAGGAGGCCATTGGAGAAGGCAAAGTGTCCCTCCGAATTCATAATATAAACATTTTGGATGATAGACCTTACCAAAGTTCATTTAATGGTAGTGGCTTCATTGATGTGGCTATCATGAACCTCAATGTGACAGACAGGTAAGTTGTTTGTGGAACACAGTATACCAGTGTCTTTGTGCCTAATAAATTAATTACATGCTAATTATGTTGTGATGTTTGGTTTTCTTTTTTCATATTTTAATTTTATAAGAACTAAAGTTTTATTATTTATCTAAAATAAATAATATATTTATTTTTAAGGTAACACTGAAACATTGAGGCGTCCATATAAACTAGTCATTGTCATCTGCTAATTCCAATGATATCATAGTTCCTTTTGAAAATTATCTTTTTTTTAAGTATAATCAATTTACACAATTATTTTCTTCACATTTTCCCTCTAGACCCTCTTTCTTTCTTTCTTTCTTTCTTTCTTTCTTTCTTTCTTTCTTTCTTTCTTTCTTTCTTTCTTTCTTTCTTTCTTTCTTTCTTTCCTTCTCTAGTAAGTTCTTTATTCATTGTTTATATAAATCCCCTGTCAGATATATTGTTGGAAAAGGTTGTCTCCCCTTTTTTGTCTTCACCTAGTTGATTGTTTCTTTAGCTGTGCAGAAATTTATACGTTTCATAAATTTCCATTTATCAATTGTTAACCTTAATTCCTGGGGAAATGGGGTAGTAATGTAGAAGTGTTTTCTAAACCTCTATCATATAGCATACTGGCTATATTTTTTTTCAAGTAGTTCCTAGTTTCATGTTTATATCTTTGATCTATTTGTAATTAGTTTTGTACAAAATGGTAGATTCTAGTCTAATGTAATTCTGCATGTGACCATCCAGTTTTCCCAGATCCATTTGTTGAAGAAGCTGTTCCAGAAAATATTAAAATGTTAAAGTAATGAGTAAAATTCATGTAGCCAACTCAAAAATACACTATAGAGTGGATTTACACCAAATGCCAAATGTGTACTCTAAATTGTAAATTTAATATGGCATTAATTCATCAAAGTTCTGAGATTATAGAACAAACTTTTATTTTTATTCCTTGAAATTGTCAATTCAACTTCAACACAACATCCTGATTGTATTTTTCTCATTTTCTCCACCAGTTGCATTGGAGACAGAGATCAATATTCAGGCTCCTGATGCTGATGGAATTATTGTAGAGTGTAATTCATGAGGGTGGTTCCCAAGGCCCCAAATGGAGTGGAGAGACAGCAAAGGGGCAACACTTCCGCACTCATTAAAATCATATTCCCAGGATGAAGCCAGATTTTTCCACATGAAGATGACTCTTCTCCTCACAAACATGTCACAGGGCAGCATCATTTGCTGCATTTTCAACCCTGTAACAGGTGAAGAGAAGCAAACAAGTATCATCCTAGCAAGTGAGTACTGTCGTCTGGTTTGGCTGTTGATCTGGAAACAAAGACAAAAATAAGGAGGCAATTAACATTAAGAACGCATTATGGAGTTCCCTTTGAGTTTTAGTAAGACAGGTATTCTCATGCAGTATTGGGAAGTGGGTGCAGCCAAGGCCACACCTGCTTCCCACACAGTATGATGAGAGTTTCAGAAACAAGTAGACAATGATACTCCGTAATAAATTGATTGGCACCTTGAGAGTTATTTCATTAGACATAATATTTTTGTGTCAGTTAAATAAAATAAAAGAATATTGTTGATATATTTATCTAGTTTTATCAATGTTATTTATGTTTCATGTTGTTTATATTTTTATCTATGATTTTATCTAGGTTTTGAATATGTATCTAGAAAATGAATATATAACTAACATGTTTTTAAGTTTCATTTCATTTATTGGTTGTGTGTGTTTGTGTGTGTTTGTGTGTGTGTATGTGTGCACATGTGAACTTAAATGATGGTATATGTGTAAAGATCAGGGGCCAACTTTCTTGTGTTCGTTTTTTTTCTCCTACATTGGGGTTCAGAGATTAAACTTGGGTCCTTCATCCTCAATTTTTTACTTTTGTCTATTTGTTTATTTTTGATTTTGAGAAAATAAATCTTACCACGTAACCCTGACTGGTCTGTAACTTGCACAATTTGCTAGACTGGTCAAGAATATACTCAGATCTTCCTGTCTCTGCTCCAGGATTGTTGGGATAAAAGGTATATGCCATTGTGTCTGTTGTCAACTTCTCTGGCATTATTTTTATTGTTAGGAATCCTAGTGAGTTTAAGCAAAAAGCTTTTATCATTCCCAATTAATATTCAGTTCTATTCTTACATTGAATATAGTGATAAATGATAGTTGACAGAAGCCAGGAAAATCAGTAGTAAGGAACCTGTGCAACTAGAGCACAGTCTGCTTACTCTTGCACTGCTTGGTGTTTGGAGGTGTAATACATGACTACCAAAGACCCAAAGACTAATAAAAAAGATTTTCTATAGAGTGTTTATAAGGTTTTTTTTTTGTTTGTTTGCTAACAAGTCTCTGTTAAGGATGATTCTAGGAGAAGGATGTCAGCATCGGGTATATGTACCCATGATCTCACTTCTAAATTCATGGAATCATTTTTTTATGTCTCTCTTTACACTTAGAAGATTAGAAGATTAGAAAACAAACAGAAAAATAAATATTTCTCTGTCTGTATATGAATATGTAGGAAAATTTTCTGGGATCACAGCAAAATTCATGAATTGAAGGTACAAAGACACACACCTGTAAACCCTGAGGTAAGAGTGATAGATAGTTCAAGAACAGTTTATAGTACAAAGTGAAACCATGCTGATAATTATCTATCTATCTATCTATTTATCTATCTATCTATCTATCTATCTATCTATCTATCTATCTATCTATCTATCTATCTATCGATAGATTCTACAAATTCTGCAGAGATTTCCTGATATGTTTAATTTATAGTGAGTGATATTTTAGAATAATAATAAGTTGAAAAAAAAGGAATCTGACACAGGGACATTGTATAATAAACACATTACAGACATAAGATTCCAGGATTTTAAGGAGGAGAAGGTATTTAGAACCCAACCATTGATGCTGCCTTTAATGTTTTTATTGGCTTTAAGAGATTTTGTCCTTTCTTTTCGATGATCTTTTTAATCAAGACTACATGTGGGTACGGATTTTTCCTTTCAGTATGGGTTCATTAATTTTCTTTGGAGTTCTGCCATTCATCAACTTCTTTTGCACAAGACAAGGTAATGATATGATGAAGGTAGAATAATTAAGGTGTCATTAAGAAATTTGATTCCAAGTCATAGAAGTGTTATGCAAAGCTAGATGACATTGATCTCCCAATTTGATGTTTATCATAAGTAGACTCATGACTTTTTTCATCTTAGAAATGTTGAATTTCACATTGATAACATTGAGATTCCCAAGACGTGGCTGTTCTTAGGTGTTTTGTCTATTGACATGCCTTATGGCCTTTTAGTTCCCATAGTCAATTCTCTTCCTCTAAAAGAGCATATAATGAAGTAATGAAATAAATGTGAAACAACATCCTGAAAATTAAAAGAATGATTTTCTTTTTCAGGAGTAGTTCAGCTGAAAATGGAATAGACTCAACTTGTGCTGCTTCAAATCTAGATCTCTGAGTGTAGCAATGCATTGTGTTCTCTCTTGCCTCTAGTTACAAACCAAACTCTCAGATGGATTTCTGCTAAACAGATCAAGAGGGTATGAGATAGTGACTCCTGCCTTTCTAGGTAGTTATCTATGGGTTAGTATACTAAAGTCATGTGCTCCTTGTATATTCTATCCTTCTCTGTTCCAGCGTGTACACCTAGATGCTTATCCAAATATCTTACTGTGGTGACCTCCCGGCCCATTCCAATGTTGCATTTCTTAGTCTGTTCTGGATTACTCTTTGCTGTGTATTTACCTTACCGGCACAGAGGTAAATGGAATTATCCCTTATTTTATTTCATTTTACTTAAAAATTGTTTCCTGGAGATTTAGTTATGTGAGAGTTTCATCACTACTAGGAGAACCTGTGCTTTTGATGACATCTCACAGGACCATTTTCCAACATTAAAATTGCAGATGTCAAGGACTAGACATACTCTCATTGATTCCACAATGGTTCCAGCTATGCTAGACATCAGAGCTTCCTGATCCTTTTGCCACAAGAGAAAAACAAATGCATGATCAGATATTATGATTAAGTTCAGCGAATCAATTTTAAGCATTTAAATATTGGTGTCACTTAACTGTCATTACAAATCCATGACACCAAGTTAAGTTTTACAGTCTATTTGGGGCTCACAATCTACATTGTAGCATGTTTGATATTAATTTTTCCCAATGATTTCCAGTGCTAATAAATATCCTGAACAAATATGCCCTTTAAGGAGATTTATGAAACATTGACATATTACTGTGAGTGTATTTCTAATAAGATGTGGTTATTATTTGAAAATGAATAAACTATTGATATAATTATGGTAATTGCTTTAGTTGTTTTGTCAGTTCTCCATTATTTAGAGGCTTATAGGGAAATTCATGTAGAGAAGAGTTACCACCAATCAAAGCAAAGAAAATGTTCATTATTTTATTTTATTTCATTTTATTATTTCTAGCATGACTTCCCAAGCAGAAGTGAGAAATTTAAAGTTATAGTGGTTCCAGCAAGGCTTTCCTTAGTCCTCCATTTCCCACTATCTTGCTAGATAGGCCTTGGAAAAGAATATGTATAGACATGTATTCTAAATATCTCCTCTGAAACTTACAGCATCCAACCTTGGAATTTATAAAACAAGGAGAGAAATGAAACCCTGTTCATTATTGTGCAATAAAAATGAGTACATTTTTATTCAAAATGTAAACACAAAAATCCAAGGTGACAATAAACTAAACTAAACCAAACCAAAACCTAAATCCTAAACTCCTCCAACCATCTGCATTCAGCTAAATGTTTCTTGCTCTTAAATATTCTGTAGGAGAAAACGTGATGAGCCAAAGACTAGGACAAAGACCAACTCAGCTTCAAAATTATTGTTGACTATAAATGATGTTTTGAATTTTCTGAATACGCAGGGATTATAGAGATTTCTTTGGAAATGGTAACTCTAAAGTGAGCTGGATTGTATGTTTAACATTTATATAACTCTGTAAGTTACTACTAAGATGCAATAATTTACACGTTATTAACAATGAACTAGGGAATATTTGTTACTGAATTGTGTGTTTCATATTATTAACTTTTGATTATATATATATATATGAAAAGGATAAGAAAAGTATATATATAAACAAATACTTTTCTTATCCTCCTATTTAAGTAGTTGTCATTTCACTCTGGTTTATTTTCTCTGTTTTCCAAAAATTTCTGTTTCCAGTAGTTTCTCCTAGATTTGATTCTTTTCTCTGTCTTTGTTGTTGTATTAGCGGGGGGAGGGTATAGGGAACTTTTGGGATAGCATTTGAAATGTAAATAAAGCAAATATCTAATAAAAACAAACAAACCAAAAACCAAAACCAAACAAACAGAAAAGAAATCATTGCAGAATCAAATGCCAACTGTTTCTATTGTTTTTCTTTTCGAAGTCTTATGGTTTCAAGTCTTAGCTTTCCATGTTTAATCTATGAACTGATATTTTTGGTATGTGATGTAATACAGAGGCCTGACATTTTTCTTTTACATGTGGACATTTAGTTTTCCCAGGACCATTCACTGACAAGAGTATCCTGTTTCCATTGCATATATATGGTGCCCTTGTCAACTTCAATTGATTACAAATACATGGGTGTGTTTCTAGGTTCTCTCTTCTGATCCATTGATGAATCCATCTGTTTTTATGTCATTACTGCATTGTTTTCATTGTTATATCATTGTAATAGAGTTTTGAAGTTGGAGATTTAGTCCAGAGGTATAGAGGTAGCTTAGCAAGTATAAAACTCTAGGTTTAGTCCTTAGAACTGAAAACAAAATTATGTAGTTTGAAGTATTATGTTCTCAAATTTGATTTTTATGTACAAGATTTTTTGGCCTACTTGGGATTAACTTTGTGGTACCATATATACTTCAGAATTGTATTTAATTGTTTGTTTTTTGTTTATTTATTATTTTTATCATTCTTTCATTTTTTTTTTTACACCCCATCCTGGTCTGCCTACCCTCTGACTGTTCCTCATCCCATTCCTCCTCCTCCATCTCCAAGAGGATTTCCCACCCTCTTAACTCAAACTCAAACCCATTTCCTGCAGCCTCAACTCTCTTGAGGGTTAGTTGCATCTTCTTTTACTGGGGCCAGACCAGGAAGTCCTCTGTTGTATATGTGTCAGGGGCCTCATATCAGCTGGTGTATGCTGCCTGGTTGGTGGCTAAGAGTCTGAGAGATCTCAGGGGTCAAGATTAGTTGAGATTCCTGGTCTTTCTATATTGTTGCCTTCCTCCTTAGCTTCTTCCAGCCTTTCTCTAATTCAACGCCAGGGGTCCCCATCTTCTGTCCATTGGTTGGGTGTAATATCTCCATCTGACACTCTCAGCTGCTTGTTAGGCCTCTCTGAGATCAGCCATGCTAGGCTACTCTGTAACTATACCATACCGTCAGTAATAGTGTCAAGCCTTGGAAAATCCCCTTAAGTGGGATCCCACGTTGGGCCTGTGACTGGACCTCCTTTTCCTTGGTCTCTTCTCCATGTTTTTTCCTACAGTTCTTCTAGACAGGAACAATTCAGGGCCAGAGTTTTTGAGTGTGGTTTGGCAACCTCATCCATCCACTTGATGGCCTGTCTTTCTACTGGAGGTGAACTCTACAAATTCCTTTTCCCCACTGTTGGACATTTAATCTAAGGTCCCTTCCTTTGGGTTCTGAAAGTCTCTCCCCTCCCATGTCTCTGGTACATTCTAGAGGGTACAACTCCTACTTCCTGAGGTTGTCTGTTTTCATTCTTTCTCCTGGCCCTGAGGGCTTCACCCCTAAAACTTGATCATGTTTCCCCCTTCTCCTCCCTTTTGCCTGTCCCATCAAACTCCTTCTTCAACCTGCCCCCCATGATTGCTTTTTTCTTCCTTCCAAGTGGGATTGCGGCATCCTCCCTTGGGCCCTCTGCTTGTTAACCTTCTTGAGTTCTGAGGATTCTATTATAGGTATTTCATAATTTTGGGTAATATTCATGTGTTAGCAAGTACATACCATGCATGTCCTTTTGAGTCTGAGTTACCTCACTCAGGATGATATTTTCTAGTTAGATCCATTTTCCTGAAAAACTCATGATGTCCTCATTCTTAATAGCTGAGTAGTATTCCATTTTGTAAATGAACCAAATTTTCTTCATCCATTCTTCTGTTATGGGATATCTGAATTATTTCCAGCTTCTGGATACCAAAAATAAGGCTGCTGTGAACATATTGGAACATGTGCCCCTGTGGCATGGTGGGGCATCTTTTGGGTATATGCTAGAGAGAAAGAGAGTAAGAGGGAGAGAGGAGAGGAGAGAGAAGAGGAGAAGAGAGGAGAGAGGAGAGAGGAGAAGAGAAGACAAAGAGAGAGGAGAGGAGAAGAGAAGACAAAGAGAGAGGACAGAGGGGGTCAGAGTGAGGGGCAAGAAGCAAGAGAGACAAGTAAGAGGTAAGAGGTAAGAGGTAAGAGAGTGAGGTGGGGCTGAACAGCCCTTTTTATGGTCTTCACTGTTGCTAGGTAAATGGGGAGGAGTTTAGTCTGAAGGTCAGAAGTTTGGGCCATTGCCTAAGTGACTTCTAGCCATTCTTCTCTTGTGGGGGCTTTGGGGGGGGCGGTAACTTACACAGGAGCCAGAGTTCCAGGTGCATAAGGGAACGCCTACTATGTCATGCAGGCGAATTATCACCACTTCCAGGGGTCAGACTTCAGCTCAACTGGAGACCAACCTGCAATTCCCCACAGTTAACCATTCTTCATCTGAAATATCATTTCACTGTGCAGAGTCAGGGTGTTCCTACAGTTGGGCAACTGCTTTAGGATCTGAGTGTGCATAAACTCCAGATTGCTTCAAACCATCCTGCTGACCCTACTGTGTAACAACCCGTTCCTGCATGAACTGCAGCCCTCTCTCACACCCACCACAGCTGTCAAGTCAAGCTCTACCTCATTTCACTGAGCATGCTCCACTGTGCTCTTCCATCTTTTCCACCTCTCCTCTAGTTCACCAAAGTGGGATCAGAAGCCACAGGGTGTTACAATACACCCTTTTACATAAACAGCTTTACATGCAAATGTTCATTGCAATGAGCAACCATTGTTGATCTGTTTTCAAGACCTCTGGTTTCTGCTACACCATCATTTCTGAAACCCTAGTGGAGAGTCCTCTCAAGTATCTCACTGTTGCCCAGAAACATGCACAGCAGTAAATCAATACCTCACAGATGCAGTAGATGTTGGGGTGGACCAACTCAAAGCTCTGGATCTGGGCGGGGTAGTAGCTGAGTTGGTCAGCCTGGGCCTCTCTTGGGCAAGCAAGGCAGGACTAGCACTCTTGCTGGCACCTGAGCTGCCTGTTAACTGTTTTCATAAGGCTGGAGTAATTAAATGAAATTATCTACTGTCCCCGCCAACACATGTGAAAAGTGATAGCTAAAAGCAAATTCATGCAGTTAGGATGTTCAGAGTCATGTTTGGATTGGACCACAGCTCAGGTACAGGTGTGAGAAGACCCCACCAGTGCTCCCCTCCCCTAAACATTGGGAGCTTGTTCAGGGAAAGTGAGAAGTAAAAGTGAAGACACCTAAAGTAGAACAAGTTCAGATTCCTTTGGGTTTCTCCCCAAACTTTGGCCAGGGGAACAAAGCACTTTGCATTTCTGTCTCCTTTTTATCTTATAGAAGAAAAAAAAATTAACATCCCACAAGCTGTTGGAAAAAGATAAAAAGTGGTTGAGAATGCATTTTTTTATCCTAGTAGTAATTCCTCTTGCCTGAGGTCCTATCAGGATTCAAGAATGGAGTGTTATAGCCTCTTACATGGACTAAAACTTCAGTTTTTGAAGCAAAAAAAATGAGTCCTATGTGATACTAGTAGTATCTTATGCATATTGTCTGTGATGGTTTAAATAAAAATGGTCCCATAGGTCAAAAATAAGTGGTATTATTAGGAGTTGCGGCCTTGCTGGAGAAGGTGTGGTTTTAGTTGGAAAAATTATATCACTAGGGGGAGGACTTTGAGATCTCAGATCCTCAAGCCATGCCCAATGTAGCTGTTTCTTTTCTACTGTGTAAGGATCAAGGTATAAATCTCTTATCTCCTTCTCTAGTACCATGTTTTCCTGCATGATGCTGTCACGTTTCCTTGAACCTTTGAATCTGTAAGCCAGACTCAATTAAATGTTTTCCAGAGCTAAAACTATCCAGTGTAAAAAAGATAGCATTTTCAACAAATGGTGCTGGCACAACTGTGGGGTTATCATGTAGAAGAATGCGAATTGATCCATTCTTATCTCCCTGTACTAAGGTCAAGTTTAAGTGGATCAAGGAACTTCACATAAAATCAGAGATACTGAAACTTATAGAGGAAAAAGTTGGGAAAAACCTTGAAGATATCGGCACAAGGGAAAAATTCCTGAACAGATCAGGAATGGCTTGTGCTGTAAGATTGAGAATCAACAAATGGGACCTCATAAAATTGCAAAGCTTCTGTAAGCAAATGACAATGTCAATAGGACAAAAAGACCACCAACAGATTGGGAAAGGATCTTTACCTATCCTAAATCATATAGGGGACTAATATCCAATACATACAAAGAACTCAAAAAGAGCTCTAGAAAATACAATAACCCCATTAAAAAATGGGGCACAGAGCTAAACAAAGAATTCTCAATTGAGGAATACTGAATGGCCGAGAAGCACCTGAAAAAATGTTCAACATCTTTAATCATCAGGCCATTCAAATCAAAACAACTCTGATATCTCACACCAGTCAGAATGGCTAAGATCAAAAATTCAGGTGACAGCAGATGCTGGCAAGGATGTGGCAAAAGAGGAACATTCCTCCATTGTTGGTGGGATTGCAAGCTGGTACAACTACTCTGGAAATCAGTCTGGCAGTTTCTCAGAAAATTGTGCATAATACTATGGGAAAATCCAGAAATACCTCTCCTGGGCATATACCCAGAAGATGTTCCAACTGGTAATAAGGACACATGATCCACTATGTTCATAGCAGCCTTATTTATAATAGCCAGAAGCTGGAAGGAACCCAGATGTCCCTCAACAGAGGAATGGATACAGAAAATGTGGTACATTTACACAATGGAGTACTAGTCAGCAATTAAAAATAATGAATTTGAACTTCAGCGTGATCTTGGCGGAGGGCCCCAGAGGACTCTCCATGCTGCAGACACCCTAGCACACCCTGGAACGGGAGATCATCGGTGAGTGGAATGCAGCATCAGTTCCAAAAAACCCAGAGGGTCTTGGGCTAGAAGCAACAGGGTCAAAGGACAAAGGCAGGCCCTATCATGCCCAGAATCTTGGGATCCCCGAGACCAGTCTTCTCAGGAGAGCACGTTGGCAGCAGAAGCAAAAGAGTTTCTTGGACAGAGTCCCTTTGGGCCTTCATCCTCAGCCAGGAGACAGAGCTGAGACCCAGACCCCTGGACACCTTCCCTGCCAGAGGAGAGTCGGCCTCCAGGGAGGGCTCTAACCCCAGGAATCAGGAGTGGATCTGAGCTCCAGACTTCTGTGCACCTTCCCTACAAGAGGAGAGCTTGCCTACAGAGAGTATTCTAACCACTGGGATGCAGGAGAGAGATGGTATCCCAGGAGTGCTGACAGAGGTTAAAGAATTACAGGAGGAACAAGCTCCAGCCAGAGACAGCTAGAACATCTAACACCAGAGATTAGCAGATGGCAAAAAGGCAAATGAAAGAATCTTAATAACAGAAACCAAGACCACTGGGCATCATCAGAACCCAGTATGCCCAACACAGCGAGTCCTGGATACCCCAACACAACCGAAAAGCAAGATACTGATCTAAAATCATATCTCCTGATGCTGGTGGAGGATTTTAAGAAGGGCATTAATAACTCATTTAAAGAAGTACAGAAGAACATTGCTAAACAGGTAGAAACCCTCAAAGAGGAAGCACAAAAATACCTTAAAGAACCACAGAAAAACACAACCAAACAGGTGATGGATTTGAACAAAACCATCCAAGATCTAAAAATGGAAGTAGGAACAATGAAAAAAACTCAAAGCAAGACAACTCTTGACATAGAAACCCTAGAAAAGAAACCAGGAACCATAGATGTAAGCATCAGCAACAGAATACAAGAGATGGAAGAGAGAATCCCAGGTGCAGAAGATAGGGAACATGGACACAACAATCAAAGAAAATGCAAACTGCAAAAGGATCCTAATCCAAAACATTCAGGAATTCCAGGACACAATGAGAAGATCAAACCTACGGATGATAGGTATAGATGAGAATGAAGATTTTCAACTTAAAGGGCCAGTAAATATCTTCAACAAAATTATAGAAGAAAACTTCCCTAACCTAAAGAAAG